>NC_056745.1:579144204-579176704 GCF_019279795.1 Protopterus annectens | reverse complement strand
GGGGGGGTCCTTGGTTTTCTGTGTTATCACCCTGCTCCTTATTGTAGCATATCAGCATTTTTCTAGACATCATGGCCACTGTCTTGTGGTACATAGGTTTACACATCAGTTTCCTCTTTTGACATTAAAGCACTTTCTGCCTTCGATGTGGGAACCATTTGCAAGCATCCAGCTCCAATGTGGTGTTGCCTGACCTGCTGTCCCACATGAAAGGTAATGATGTTGGCAGAAGGTGGTACCTTATTCTAGCCTGAGTTTAAAAAAGTATGCCCTGTGTAACTACATGTCACTTCCAACTTTATGGCTGCCTCTGCTCATTGAGTTGAAAAAAGATATCAGAATATTCAGTAGATGCAAAACAATACAAAGAATGTACAATGTATAAACATCACAATGAACTAACTAAATAAAAGATAGAATGTATATTATGGTATATAATTTTAATTATTTTTATAACTGTGTAATTGACTCAGAAGGTTACATAACTTGATCACATGGCAATGGATTTATTCTAGTCCAGAGAGGTCAGCATTCTGCCCTGGTTAACAAATTCAGATCCATCTATCCACGCATACATGCATAAATAAATTAGTAAACAACTAACTAACTAACTAACTAACTAACTAACTAACTAACTAACTAACTAACTAACTAACTAACTAACTAACTAAATATTCCTACACTGGGTGCTTGAATAACCAATCAAGGATTGACACTGAAAAAATTAAAACACCTCAGAGTATTC
This sequence comes from Protopterus annectens, assembly GCF_019279795.1. NCBI lineage: Eukaryota > Metazoa > Chordata > Ceratodontiformes > Protopteridae > Protopterus > Protopterus annectens. Next base: position 579,175,959 of record NC_056745.1, on the reverse strand, counting down.
AATAAATGCAAAATAATACAAAATAGCATATTAATTATGCGTCTCAAGTAAAATGACAACATATAATAACATGTGATTTATGGCATATAACTATTGTCAAAGCAGTGCACTGTCTCAGAAGAGTATAAGCTACAAGGCTGTGGGTTGTGGGAGAAGGTGTTGTACTCCTGAGATGACATGCTTTGGTTAAAATATTAAACTGAGGTCTCATCTGCCTGAGATAGGTAGGTTAAATGGAGAGATCACTAGTCTGAAAAAAAGTATAACTCCTTATAATTATTAGTTTCTGCCAAGATCTAAAAAGGGCCTGTTTTCACCCCTCATGCATTATGGCATGCTGTTTTCATTGGTTGATTTTCACTTACAGTAAAACTTAATGCCAATCAAAACCATTTTATTTTACTTTTATAACATCAGCAGTGTTTTCTAACAATCATTGATTGACTTGGCTGGCAAAATCCCTTCCAGTAGAAGAAACAAAAGTTACACATCCATATGAAATATGTAGCTTAATTGTTTCTTTAGGAGTATTTTTCCAAAGCACCCCTATGAGTTAAATAACATAAGCCAACCACTAAGAGCACAGGGCATGCTTTTATACACCAAGGCTTATAAAGGACACCACCTTCTGTTAACATCATCATTTGTCATGTGGGATAGCAGACGTGCCACAACCATGTTAGGGTATAAAGTTGAAGACACCTGTATAAAATTAAAAAGCCTGCTCATGGCAGTGTTGTGTAATGAAACGTTGAATCCCTTCAACAATCAGCAAAGAGAATGTAGGATCTCATTTTAGTTTAGCTATCAATAAATGTGAAAATAAGATTAATGCAAAAAATCGTATCAAACAACTGTGCTTGTAAGTACAAAAAATACACTGAACCCACAGACATTGCCAACATCCTGGCAGACAGGTTCAGTGCAACCCCCCCCCCAAATGAGCAAATGACTATCCCAACAGAGTGTAGCCTCCCTGACATCACAGATGCACAGGTGAGAGCTGCCCTCTCCAAAGCAAAAAACACAGCATCAATGGGACCGGACGGTGTCCCGGGCTGCGTTTTACATGAGCTCCAAGAAGAACTGAACGCTCACATAAAGTCACTGTTCAATCTCAGCCTTACTACAGGATATGTACCCAAGGAATGGTGTACAGCAACAGTGGTCCCACTCCTCAAAGGTGGTGCCACAATGGACCCCGGAAACTATCGCCCTATAAACCTAACTAGCCTGGTCTGCAAAGCTATGGTGCGTATCATCATGGAACTCATAAACAAAGACATTGGGAACCTCCAAACACTGGATCCTACCCAATTTGGCTTTGTTAAGGGCAGATCTTGCCTCTTGAACCTGGTCAATTTCTTTGAAACAGTCACCAAGGCCATAGACGAAGGGAAAGTAGTCCACACAGCCTACCTTGACCTTGCAAAAGCCTTCGACACAATACCCCACTTGGGCATCATAAATAAGCTCACCAGCTTAAATATCAACCCCTATGTCACAAGATGGGTTGCAAACATGGCAAACATGGTCAGAATTGCAGGTGCGATGTCAGACTCTAAACCAGTTACAAGTGGCGTCCCACAAGGCTCAGTCCCGGGACCTCTCTTGTTCAGTATATATTTCTCTGAGGTACAGGCTAACACAGGAGGACTATGGCTGACAAAGTTTGCAGATGACTGCAAACTGGGGGCCATAATCGACTCGCCGGCTGACACAAGCATCCTCCAAAAAGGTCTCACAGAGACGGATAACTGGTGCCAGAGCCATGGCCTAAAGCTAAATGCCAAAAAGTGCATAGTCATCCCCTTTGGGAAAAACAAAGTTCCCACAAATTACCACATAGGTGGTAATCCATTAAGTATGGAAGAAGTAATTAGGGATTTGGGGACCCAAGTAGATTGCAATCTCTCCTTTGACAATCACATTGCCAAAGTGGTTAGAAAGACATTCTATATAGCCCACCTTATCACAAAGGGGTTCACATCTAGATCAAGAGAGGTCATTGTGCCCCTCTACTCATCACTCATCAGGTCCATAATTGAATACAATGCCCCATCTGGGATGTACCTTACCCGACACCTGCTACAACTAGAAAGACCCCAAAAGTACCTCACCAAGAGGATCAAGGGACTCAAACAGATGCCCTACGCAGTTAGGCTAAAGAAACTCCAGTTCTACTCAGTTGCTTACCACCTTACTCAGAGGCGATCTGTGCCTGACGTATAAAGCCATGTCCAACCGAGAATTAATGGACATGCTCCACCTCAAGAAATCCAAATCCATCAGAACTACACGCTCCAGTGACTTAAACCTCAGCACAGAAATAAATAGAACATGCTGGCAGGACAGATTCATATCCCAGAGGCTCCCCTCACTCTGGAACAAAATCCCAATCCATGTCAGATAGAGCCCCTCAATGACCCTCTTCAAGAAGAATCTTGAGTTTGGATGGGAGATCGTAAATTTACCCCTGGGATCTCTTCTGTGTCACTGCTAGACAGAGGCACAGTAAACTAACCTTAAATGGGCTATCTTCTGTGACCTATTATACAGAGGCACAGTCAACTAATCTAAGAAGGGTGGCGAAAGCCAAACACACTCTGGCTAGGCTTGTAAATGCCCTAGGGCAGATAGCCTAGTATCAACCTATGAACCTATGAACACCATCTCGCAATTAGTGCCATTATACACAAGATGCAAGGTCTGATTTTCTCTACATCTATCTGCCTACTGTGTTAATATAACCCAGGCAGTGCTCCTGGGTCATCCTTAAAAAAGGAGACATGCACACAATGGATTATCCATTTAACACATAAAATAAAATAAATGCTGCAGTATGTAAAAAAGAAACACTGCAGCAGGTTATTGTAATGTATGAATCTTAATATAAAATTAAGCAAAGCTTGGTTAAGTAATATATCAAGTGAAAGTTAAAATATTAGTGATTCACTTTTTTATATCAAAAAGCCCCTATAAGTTCCTGAAAATCTTATTTTTTCAACAGTGTCCAAGTAATTTTTAATGTGTTCGAAACAATTAAGCACATGAATTTTGAGAAATGCATGCATACCATGTCTTATGTAGTTAACTCATGAGTTCATAGGTAAGTACCAGGCCAGCTACTCTTGTGGGCCATTTTAAGTCTAGCCAGTTTCCCTTTTTGTGATCAAAATAACCTATTCCATTTGGTTATAGATTGGCCTTAACCATCTCATAATTGTGAATTATATATTACCCTTAGTAAGAATAACTGGAATCATATTATAGATAATTTGAGGGGACCCTTGAATAGGATAAAGATTTAGGAGCTGTTTCTGTCCATTAGTAGTACAGGGGGCAGTCCTGGGGCACATTTTCTGTTTCCAATCCATAGATCTAAGAAGTGCTTGAATATGGACAGGAATGAACTTTGTTTTATGTGGCTGGGGATGATCCACAACATCGGTATCCTCTGCAGGATATACCTATCCCTCCAAACCATTCTGTTGTTTCTGAAGAAGAGGTTTTGATCCTTAGACCAAGTATTTCTGATGGCACTGAATTTGCTGATGTGCAGTAATTCAGTAAGTAATAGGTCAGGGGATGCCTTTTATGTGAGTCACAGGTCATCTCTTAGCAATCTGTAAGATACCAAGTATAGTTACTGGGCTTGGAGTCAGTCAATGTAGGACATATTGTTTAGTCCTTGTATCCTTTTAGTAAGATATCTCTGTGGGTACTCCAATTCTTGCATGTGTTTGGACAGATATATGCTAAAGGGGGCTTTATATTCAGTGACTGGCTTAATTAGAGCTGAGTAAACCAATCATCTTCTCTTATTATGATGAGATTTTGTTAAGTTGAAATGCAGCAGTTCTTCTCAGTATAAATAATTTCTACAGTTTATTTGTAAGAGATGGTCATAATAGTTTGTACTTAAACTGTCTGCAGTACAGAACTGTCATTAAAAAATTGCACAGTACACAGGAAAAAAATCCATAAATGTTATAGGATCATAGTAGAATACTAGGACAATGCCTCTAAAGGGCCTTTTTAAGCCTAGCCATGCTCCCTAGAAATATTAGAAAGGTATTGGTCCACAGTATATAAATGAGGGCATGAGTGGTCAAGCATTTGCAGGCTTCCTAACTATAATTGAGACAAAGGTGCCAGATAAGGGATAAATGTGCGTTTCAAAAGTGATTCAAAAACTGACAGGACTAGACAGCTTGTTTGTTTAAGCATGCATTTCCCCATCCACTGATCCAAGTTTTACTTGAATAAATGCAGGGAAAACCCTTGCTTCACATGGATGGTGTAACTCGTCTTGGTTTACAATTGAAGATGAACAGGCAGGGTAGTTTGTTTATATGCTTTATTACACAGAAGCACATCAGGATGGATAGCAGCAGTACAAAATAAAACAAACTGATTAATTGGCAGACTACACTGACATGCATGCTTATATCTCAACAGCTTGCTACAAAATGGCAGTCAGGCTCACATGTGCTCAGTATTTATACACATGTGCAAGCCCATGGAAAGCTTCTTAAAGGTATACAAACATATTGATCTGCATCCTCCCTCTTTAATGAATTGCCCACAATAAAGTGACATCTGAAAAACACTTGCAAATATACAAAGACTGAGAAATAAACATGACATTCATGTCCAAATTGTCATGTATCTGATCTGGAAATTCAACCTGATCTAGTGATTTAGCAATTAGAACTGGGCTTAGCAACAGGGACAGTCGTTGGTGAACAATCTGTTTCAGGAATTTCGGGATTCTTCTGATGAACAGGGATATTTACTGGAACATCCTCTGGAACTGGAACGCTGGATAACTCACTCTGAGATTTAGAGTCTTTCTCGCAGGTATAATAGTGCAATACAGGCTTGGATACCGGTACTAAATGCTTCCGATTCTGCATAAACTCTACTCCTTGTGATTCCACAATGTACGATCTTGGCTCTGGATATACACTTTTCACGACTCCAATCCAATCAAAATCTTTGGACTCCTGCATCCTCACTATTTCCCCTTCTTGTAATGGATTGAGCAGTTTGTTGGTCTTATCATAATAGGACTTTGGGAATAAGCACTTCTTCAACAGATGGGCTTTCACTGATCTATTGTTCTTGAGACATGGAACCAATAGATTACTGCTTATTGACAATGTGATTGTAGTTTGTCTCGACAGAAGTCTCTGTGCAGGTGAACCAAGATGTTTATCATGAGGAATATTTCTGAGATTCAAGAGATTTAAGAAAACATCGCTATTGTCACATTTCGACTTCTCTAGTAATTATTTCACACTTTGAACTGCATGTTCTGCCAAACCATTTGACTATGGGTACTCAGGGCTACTCATCATATGAATAAAGTCCCACTCTTCACTAAATCTTTTGAACTGCTGGCTTGTAAACTGTGTATCATTGTCAGAAATAACTTTGTGTGGACTACCATGGACTGCAAAATGATGCTTCATCTTAGTAATGACACTACTGGATGCTAGATTAGGAAGTAGGTCAATCTCAAACCAGTTTGAATAAGAGTCTAACACCAAGTAATGTTGACCATTATATTCTAAAATGTCTGTAGCTACTGTCGACCAAGGTAGTTCAGGAATCTGGCTTAGCTGAAGTGGTTCTTTCTGTTGATGTGGCTTAGAACTATTACATACAGAACAAGATGAAAGGACTCTCTCAATGTCCCTTGACATAGAAGGCCAAAATACTAATCCTCTCCATCTTCTTTTGGTAGAATCTGCTCCAGGATGGCCACAATACAAAACAGTAATATACTCTTGTTGTAAGGATTTTGGAACAATCACTTTTGGACCTTTCATGATCATACCATTGCCAAACAAAATCTCATCTCTGTAAGGTAAATAAGGTTGCAGGTCATGAGGTAAACAAGGTTGCAGGTCATGAGGTAAACAGGATACTTTAATGGCCATCCTTGACTGATAAAGTGGTTGAGCTTCTGAAGAACTGGATCAGAGGCTGTATAACTTCTAAGCTCATCAAGATGTGTGGAAGAAAATTATCTGACTTCCATGACTTCAAAATTAAGTTTCTCATTTTCATACTGTTCAGTGATATTTGTGGGAGATCTGGATAAAATATCAGCAAGATAAAGAAGTTTGCCTTTTGTGTAGAAAAGATTGCAATTATACTTTTGCAGTTTCAACATCATGCATTGCAATCTGGCTGGAGCTGTATGCATAGGCTTTCTTAGAATAGTGACTAGAGGTTGGTGATCTGTTTCGATTTGGATAGATCTACCATAAATATAATCATGGAACTTCGAACATTCAAACACAATTGCCAAGAGCTCTTTCTCTGTCTGCACATACTGCATTTCAGTTTGTGTTAGAGTTCTGGATGCATAGGCTACTGGTCTACCCTCTTGAAAAATGACTGCACCAAGACCAAACTTCAAAGCATCACAAGAAAGCGTTACTGGTTTGAGAACATCATAGTATCTGACAGTTGGTGGACTAGCAAATTTCTGTTCAGGACATCAAATGTTGGTGTTGTTCCAAGCATGACCAGGATACATCTTTATGTGTTTACTCTCTGAGCAATGCTGAAAGTTGGCTCAAGTCTGGAATGAACTTGCCCAGGTAATTAACCATGCCATGAAAACGTAGGGATTGAACATTGTCTGGAGCTGGCATCTCAAGAATTGCAGTTTGCTTGTAAGGATCTGGTTGTAAGCCTGAACTGGTAAATAAATGACCAATATAAGTAATTTCTCATAGCCTGAACTTGAACTTCTGAGGATTCAGCTTAAGATTCACTTCATGTGCTCTTTCCAGAACTTTCTTGAACTTTCTGTCATGCTCATTTTCACCATTACCTCCTACTAGAATATCATCTACTATAGTAGCACATGGATATCCAGAAAAAAAATCGTTCCATTGCACGCTAGAAGACTTCACTGGCAAAATTTATCCCAAATGGCATTCTCAAAAATCTGTACTGCCAAAAGGAGTACTGAAAGTGGTTAGCAATGAGGATGTTTTGTCAAGCAAAATTTGCCAAACTGAACTCTTTATATCCAAGACAGATCAATTGTCGTTTTGAATGCTCTCTTTTAATAAAATAATGTGCTTCTTTTGATTTACAAAAATTTTGGAAATGATTCCACTTTTTACATCTGTGGCATTGCCTACCAAAAGCTAAGCACTTTTCTCTTTAAGATACATGATTGCCACCAAAATTATGACAGTTGACTATGAGGCTAGGTAAGGGAACATGCTTTGAGTTTGCTGACTCACTCTTGTGCTTCACTGAGACTATGCACACTCTGGAATTTGCTAGAAAGCTACTGGGTTTACCTGTGAGTGTTACAGGGTTCACAGTTGCTACCATGTGCTTGGGCCTGTTTCTTTTAACCACGTGCTGCATACTATCAACATTAGCTTTAGAAGATACTGGAAGCATGCATTTCTCATTTGTAAGCATATCTGTGTGCTTTTCTGTGAGCTCATGTATCTGACAAAGCTCAATGGCCTTATTCAAAGTTAAATCATTGTCATGAAGCAAAATCTTTCTCACGGCATCATCTTTAATACCACATACAAGTTTGTCTTTTATCAACTCTTCCCTTAAATTACCAAATCTGCTTGTTTTAGCTTTGTTTCTCAAGTCTATTATACATGCTACAAAAGTTTCCCCAGGCTTTTGATCTCTTGTGTAAAGTAACAGCCTTTCCATAGTAATATTCATTTGGTGGTTACACATTTCTATTTCTATTTATATTTTAAGCACTCGGGGTCTTCCATTGATTCAGCTGGTACCACTATATGATGGTCCCCCTTTCCTGTAACTACAGTAGGTGCATACACAAATAAACACTCTCTTTCTATGGCTACTGAACCAGCTAAATTAAGCAGAATAAATGCCTTTGCACATGCATCTTTACCAGAAAATGCAGCTTGTATGAAAATATTGTACTCTTGCTCAAACACTTTCCAGTTCTCTGCAATATTATTATCAAAGACAAGAGAACCTGGTTTTCGAAATCCTTCAGCCATGCCAACAAAGTATGCTTAAACACACTGAAAATATGATCCTTGTAATTATGTATGAACATGCACATACAGCCAGTACTTGTAATAATATTCAAATGCACAATAAACTCTTCGAAATACTGTACTTTGCAAAATATGGTTTGAAATGGCTGCATTTTTGCGAATTAACTGTACTGCAATACTGCACAAACTTGCAATCACTTTGCATATCTTGGATATCTTGAATAGCTTTAATTAATGTGAAAAAGTAGCACATAGCAACAAATGCAGTTGTTTTCCTTATTTTACATATTTTATGAGATTTGGATTTTATTTCAAAAATTTTATTAACTATTTTGAATATTTTTTTATCAATGTCACAGTTTTGGACATTTTGTTTAATTAGAAATTTGTTTTGAGTGTTCTGAATGCTTTGTTTTATATTCTTCGAGCGAGAAATCATTTAAGCAAGTTTTAGTACCTGGAATTCATTTCTGACCTGTTTTTGCAAGTTATACATGCAGTAGGGATGATCCACTCTTGTATATTTCTCCAACATTAATTGAGTGACCAAGAGCCACTTGATTCTGGATCTCATTCTGACACCATGTCACTCGTCTTGGTTTGTAATTGAAGACAAACAGGCGGGGTAGTTCTTTTATATGCTTTATTACACAGAAACAGATCAGGATGGATAGCAGCAGCACAAAATAGAAATGAACTGGTTAATTGACAGACTACACAGACATGTATGCTTACATCTTAACAGCTTACTACAAAATGGAAGTCAGGAGGGTGCTATTTAATTTGTAGATGAGCAAAAGGTCCATTAAGGCTGGATCAGAGGGTGCTTTGTAGACCAGGCATAGGTCACCTCTCAGTATACTGTGGAAAACTGATTATCTAGTGTATTCTACTAGACTGATGTTATTAAGGTAGAGTACAATAGAACACAGACATCTTTGGACTAGGATGCCATACTGTTACCTGTAAGTTGTGCAATATGGAATGATTTTCTTATTACTGTAGACACATAATGATCAAAGGACAATTCAGTGTCTACATGTGCTCCAAAATCCCTGACTAGAGAATCTACTCTTAGGGGTGTCTTATCGATGTAGTAATTTGCATGGGTAGCTGTCTTACTGAAGGATAATGTTATGCACCTCTTTACATTTAGTTGAAGGCACCAGTTATTAGTCTGCGTCAGGCCCACTTGGAAGATGTTTGTCTCTTGGGAGGAGAGGGTTCATTGACCACATTTAATTTACAACTCTCTGGCAGTCTGGTCAGCCAGAGGCCTCTGACATTAGCCTTGACATCAGAGAAGTAGATGGCAAACAGGAGTGGCCCCAGTACTGAGCCCTGAAGGACTCCACTAGAGACAGGCCTTTTTTGTATGGGTAGACTCCCCTATCTTAAGTTGTTGGGTCCTATCTGTGAGTCAGTTGGCTATCCAGTGGGTGATGTAGTGGTTTATACCTAATTCAATGAGATTGTCTGCAATATCGAAATGAGACGTTGTGTAAAATGCTTAGGCAGATTGAGGTAGGCAGTATATACTCTTTGCCCTCATCCATTGCTTTGATTACTTTCTCAGATAAGCCCATTAAGCTGAGTATTCATGACTATCCCTTGACAAAACCAAACTGAGTTAGATCCAGCATATGGAAATGTCTTGTATCATTATTTTTTATCATCATGATAAAGTTTTGCGTATGAGACTAGTCTGGCTTATGGGTAATTAGTTTCCTGGGTCCATGGATAGCCCACCCATGTGAAGTGGGATATCAGTTGCAGTCCACCATTCTCTTGGCATGAAGCCTGTTTGGAAGCTATTATTGAATAGTGCTTCTAGAGGCACCATTAGGTCATGGTTTATGCTATTAAGGATATATCTTGGGATATTACCAGGTCCCATACATTCAGTGCTTTTTGCCTTCGATAGTGCATTGATGACATGTTCCCTGGTGATAGTTGTAGCTATAGTTGGGGATATTTCCAAAGAGATATCTGAGGGAGAAAGTGGGGTAAACATTTTAGCTGAATCTATGACTGTGGGTTTGCTATGTCCTCAAGCCCGGTAGAGTTGGCTCCATTTACAATATGTTTAGCATATTGTTGTGTATTACCTTTGAGGTTTTGGACACAACCTTGTGGTTGCCTTTAGCCTGGGAGGCAAATTTTACCTCAAGTTTTGCTTTTGTCAACTTAAACAGTCTCTGGGGTTGTTTACTTAATTTGATGAGGGAGTTCTCACCTTGCTGGACATTGCACCTATTTGGGTCAGCATTGCCACCCTTTTGTTGTATGCTCTGCCAATGTCATTCTACCAGGGTCGCTTGTTTTTTGAGATTGTTATAAATTTATTTTAGGTAGGTATCCCACCCTCTATACAGCTGTATACATTATTGTAGAAGGTTCTTATGAATGAATCAGTGTAGGTGGTGGTTTTTGCTGGGTATGTGGGGGTATAGAGATTAGCCGGGGTGTCCCTTAGAAGTAGGAAATTTGGCTTGGAATAATTTGTATAAGTTCTAAGAGGTACATGTCATTACCATCTGCAACTTTGTTTTATGTGGATGGGGAGTCAGATATGTCTGTCCCTTCAAACCATTCTGTTGATATTGCAGAAGTAAAAACCAAACAAGAACTGAGTAAAAAGTGGTAAATAATAGCCAAACCAAATAAAAGCCACTTAATTATAGAAGGTAGCAAAGTAACCAGTAGTCGTCTTGAGTGTCAAAACATAAAACAAGACGACTACCGGTTATTCTGCTACCCTCTATAATTAAGTTGTTTTTATTTGTTTTGATATTGTAGAAGTGTTTCAAATCCCAAGACCGAGTATTACTGATGCTATTTGACTTGCTGATGTGCAGTAAATCCATCGATATTGGGTCTGAGGATGACTTGTATGCCAGACACAGACCAGCTGTTAGCAGTGTGTAGGATACTGAATATAATGACAGGGCTTGGAATCGGTCCATGTAAGACATGTTGTTTAGGCCTTATATCCTTTTACTAAGGTATCTCTGGTGGCATTCCAGTTGTTACATGTGTCTGGACAGACAAATACCAAATGGGGCATTATACTCAATGACTGGCTTAATGAGGTCTGAGTAGACGGGGCCAAGAATATTTTTAGATATAGACACAATCCCTTTGTTTATAAGCTGTACAATATAGGACATTCTTGCAACAATGGACACATGTTGGTCAAAACTTAGGTCACTGTCTATATAAATTCCCAAATACTGAACAATTGGATCAACTCTTAGGGAAGTATTGTAAATGTGGCATTTTCTTGGGATAGCTGACTTGCCAAATGATACAATATAGCATTTTTTTGCATTTAGTTTCAGCCCATGATTTTGACCCTAGTTATTTTATTTGGGACAAACCTTCCTGCGGGATGGCTAAATCATTTGGGGATTTAGTGACTGCTCCTGAGTTACAGTCCTCTGCAAACTTAGTTAGCCAGAGTTCTTTGGTATTGGCTTTTACTTCAGTAAAGTAGAAGCCAAAAAGGAGAGTTCTGCGCAAAGAACCCTGGAGGGACCTCATTGGTGACCGGTCTACTGGTGAAGGTAACTTCCCCTATTTTGATTTCTTGTCTCCTATCTGTGAGCCAGTTGGCAATCCAGTGAGTGACATAGGGGTTTATTCCCAGATTACTTAGCTTTTCTACCATGCCTGAGGGGAGAATTGTGTCAAAAGCTATGGCCAGGTCAAGTTATGCTGTGTGTACTATTGTTTGCCTTCATTCTTTGCTTTGGTGACCTTCGCAAAAACAGTCTACCAGGCTGAGTAAGCATGATCTGCCCTTGATAAATCCAAAATGAGATTAATCCAGTCATTGTAGGTTCCCTTTGCCCCATTTGATTAGTCCCATGATAAGCCTTTCCAAGGCAGTGCATGTGAGGCCGATCAGATGTATGGGTCTGTCATTGCCTGGGTCTGTTGAGGGTCTTCCCTTATGCAGGGGAATGACTGTAACTGTTCTACATTCACTTCGTACAAAACCTTATGAATGATGAGATTTAACAGTGTTGTTAGGGGCGTGGTTAAATTGTGCTTCATACTATTTAAGATTTATTCACTCATATTGTCAGGATCCATTAATGGCAGTACTTTTAGCTTTTGATAGCACTTTAGGACTTGGTCTTGTGTGATAGCTGGAGCTGAACCAGTATTAGGAATATCTTGAGGGAGAGATGGTTGGGATAGAGTGATAAAGTTAGAGCTAAATTTATCAGTTAATACTTTCACTGTATCTTCATCCTCAGTGTAGGTAACCCCATTCAAATCAGCTAAGTGCATTACTGCATTGTGCTTTTGAGATTATGAGCATAACTAAAAAAGTCCTTGTGATTGCCTTTTGCTTGGGTAGGTATTTTAGCCTCAGACTTGGCTTTTGGTGAATTTTATTCTTGAGTTGTTTGTTTATTTCAGTAACAACAGCTTTAACATTCTGGAAATTATTCTTCTTACTTTTGGACAAAATGCTTTTGCTTTAATTGGAAAACTTGTTAATATTATCATTCCACCATTAGGGTTTGTTTCAGGTGTTTGCTCTGCACTTGTTCCTACAGGACAATATATAAATAAAATAGCAGACAACTACCATTTGCCTAGAGGCATCTTGTGGGAACTGGTTGAGAGGTGTTACCTTCAATTTGATGCTGGGAGTCTCTATCCCTGTGGACACCAAAGTATGAGTGGCTTTGAGAACATTAGTTACAGGGACCATGGAATGACCTGTGGGGGACATCACATATGTATTCCAAGCATCTGCCTCTAGAATACTACACCATCTCCTTGATGCCATGCTACAGCATGTGGGGAGAGCATATGTGGTGTCCACGTACCACAGAGGAGAGAATCAACATCCTGCGGGCATTTTATGACATAGTCCAGTTTCCCAACTGTAACCGTAGGAGCCATTGACTGCACCCACTTTGCAATAAAGGCAGCATATGCAGAGCAGGGACAAAAACATATCAACCATAAAGGGTTCAATAAATCAACTGTCGGGAGGTCCTCAATGCACAGGGTATAATATGCAATGCATCAGCAGGCCATCCTGGCAGCATCCACTAATCCTACAACGGGCACATCTGTGACTTGCACAAATCTGGGTCATCACTGAACATGGGCTTGCTCAACTGAAGGCTGATTTCCACTGACAAGATTTATCTGGTGGTGGCCTGTAATGTAAATGTAACACACGCAGAAGGATATTCTCAGTATATTCTATGTTATAAGACATCATTATATGCTAACAGTTGAAGTAGGCAGGCACATTCAGGAAGAGGAATTCCCAGACTTGACATTAGAGGAGGAGTTTGATGAGGTGCCTTTGGAGGAGCTGGCTGGCAGCTTGGGGAGGACTAACCAAGGTGAAGGAAGGTGCAGTATGCAGTATCAGTGGCATAGAGGAAGTAGCTGCTTTATAACTATGTGCCAGACTAAAGCCTTACGCAGAAAAAAAAAGTAAAGTAGAAAGACCATCACCCACACTGTAGTAATCCATACACAGACTGGTAACACTGTGCATCAGACACACAAGTAAAAGAGTACAGATGCCAGGACACAGTTATTATCATATACACAGAAAGAGACCGTCGCATTGTCAAATGTCATTATTGGGCAGTGAGTGAGTGTGTGTGTGTGTGTGTGTGTGTGTGTGTGTGTGTGTGTGTGGACCTGGACCTTGTTGTTTGTGCTGGGACACAGTCATCACAGATGTTGCGGCACTGTGGTAGGAGCTAATTGGAAAGTACAGGTTTTCCATAAAAGGTGTATTTGCAAGACCATGCACATCTCAATCTATGGGAACATATTCTCTTTGGAGGGTCATAGGCAATATCCAGACCATGCCAAGAGGAAGAACTGCTACATGACTATGAGTGGTGATCCCTGCTGTGGATCAACATGGCATGGGTACCCAGTCTGCAAGGACATCCACATTTTAAAGTACTTCCTCAATACTGGATGGTGGGGCTGACCTGAAGGCACTATGTGTGCCTGAACATAGCCTTCATCTGCCATGAGGGACTTCAGCACCAGAGAAGAGAATAGATTGGCTATAGGGAGAGCATATGTAATGATGCCTGGGTGTAGAGGTACACCTGCTTCATGTAGATGCCTGTGTCATAGTTATCACTATTGTACAGAGGAATAAATCCCCAATTCTGGCCCTGGAGATCCAGGCGTGATTAGGGATTTTGATGTCTAAGGCACTGGCAAGGGAGGCTGGGCACAAGCCCAATACCCACCCTGGGGGAGGGTGGGCATGCACATGAATACACCTCAAGGTTGGTCTCCAACTGAGGGGTGCTGCTCATGAGGAAGGCAGGGCATTGATGGAGTTGCCACAGAAGCAGGATGATATCATGTCATATAGCAGAGGTAGGCATCTCCTCAGCAGCATATATGATGCTTTTCTGAGGTGCCTCATAGTCCTCACCAGCCCAGAAAAGCATCAGAGTAATTCTGGGAGAGTTTGTTAGGTTTGGTAGACCCACCTTGTTAACAAAGAAAATTTTATCTTGTAGACAATACCAATGTCTGTAGTGTTATCACTATTATGGTTTGTTAAATGTATGTGTGTTAGATTAGTGATGTACTTGTTGAATGTGTTGTAATCATGTGTTACATTATGTAATGCATCAACATTTTATTAGAATTGTGTTCTTGGAGCTTTTCTCCCTGGGCTTCTACTGAAAATGGACATATATCTAGTTAGACTAGCCCAGTCAACAAATGTAAAATAAATAAATAAATACATATGCTGCATCCCCATTGAATGTCACTCTGTGAGTGAGTGTACATATGTGTGTGTGTGTGTGTGGGGGGGGGGGGTGAGCAAGGTAGGCATCTCCTCAGCAGCATATATGATGCTTTTCTGAGGTGCCTCATTGTCCTCACCAGCCCAGAAAAGCATCAGAGTAAGTCTGGGGGAGTTTGATAGCTTTGGTAGACCCAGTGAATGAGGAGGGGCACTCAGAGTCAGCTGATGGTCAGCTGCAAGGAAGAGCCAAAATATTTGTAGAAAACAGTCCCTATATTACATGTCCATGATATTACACACACTGCCTAAGCACTCACAGAATTCATCAGGCACACCTCTTAAATCTCCTAAAACCATAGTAAGAGTTGTGGTGTTTTCATCCTGTCCACGTATTATGGCTCATGCCTTATGCTAAGTCAAGGCTATTGAGAAAGCTAGCTCAGGAGGTGGCTGTTATCAATGGCATGAATGCCCAATAGTATCACATCCATCCCTGTTTCTATGTGTTCAGTGGAGCTTGTGGCAAACAAGATGGACCACATCTTAAGGGAAAACTTGCCTTGCAAGTAGATATGTCTGGAATATCATGTCTTTTTGTGTCCTCCTATGTGTCTGAGGTGGGTTCCACCGGCATAGAGCAGAGACTACGTCCACATATTTGGGAGTGGAATGTGGATATGGATGACATGTTGGACGTGTCTAACACTGACAGCATGAGCTATGGCCAGGCCAAACGTTGGTTACTAACATCCTCAGATCCTGAATCACCTCCGACATCAGGTAACATTGTTAAAAGATGAATGATTATAGAAATTTTACAGTTGCCATTTCATAACTTCATTCATTGGTAATGCTGTTACATGTTCCAGACTTACACTTTTCATTATCTTTATTCCTGCCCATTACTGCAGGGGGATGGGAGGAGTGGGAATATACAGGAATGTCTTACATGCTCAGCTTTTAAATGGATCCCTGTATAAATGCATATTTTTTCTGGCCAGTCCATCATTGAATTTTCCTGGTGTTGTACTGAATATGGGTGCAGAGATGAAAGACAACCAAAGGGTACCTACTGATGATGTTCCAGGTATGCCATTCATAGATACACACACACTCATATATATATATATATATATATATATATATATATATATATATATATATATATACACACACACACACACACACACACACACACACACACACACACACACACACACACACACACACACACACACACACATATTACGTGAAACTGTGAAGGTCAAATGCATATTTCCCAGTTACAATAATGCCAATACGGAAATGTTTGAATCCACTGTAGCAAAGGCTAGTGTGCATTTGTTAATGCATGATTGAAGTTCTGATACCAGATCGCACTACAGTGGGGATCAGGAAATATACCCTTTTCCCCACTGTAGTGCAATCTCGGAGTTTACAGGGGTATGGGGGTGCAAGATGGCTTGCCTCTCTGCAGAACAGTAAATACTACTGTTGTATAATTAAATGTTTTAGGAGACATTAACCAAAATATCCTGGGTGTCTTGACATCACCTCCTGCTATTTCATTTAACATCAAATCTGGACTTTGGAGAAAGGTCAGTAGGAATTATAGGCAGGCGGATAGTATGGATAATTATTTTTTGATTACCTGATAATTTTTTTGGACTTTCTACATTTTAATAGCAAATCATATACAGTATATATATATATATATATATATATATATATATATATATATATATATATATATATATATATATATATGTGTGTGTGTACAGAGAGAGGTCGGACAATAGAAATATATTTTATAAAGGCGTGTTTAGAGTTATAAATATTGGGGCATTGTTGTATTCCTTGTAACAGAGTACTATTTATGCTGCATATATCACTCATAGGTTACTTCTGACATTCCTTTACAGGTGACACATTTTTTCTTAGTGACATCCAATACTTGCAAATCGGGGTAATCACTGTTATCTCTTCTTTACAGTTTCATCACTTAGCTTGATCTGCAAGCAACAGTAGCACCTTGTATTAAAGGCTACTGCTCATACAGATTAATGATAGAAGCAGCAATTTTTAACATTTTTTTCTAAGTGTGTTCATGGCTGAATTCCAGAGTATTGGAACTGAGAGCTCAAGGAAGTGCAGTGTATATATACGTGTTTTATACATTCCAGAATTGCTCCACATTGAATTGCTTCATTAACATGTGTTTTACCTACTTATGCCTTCATTAGAATATTCTGCCACTTACCCTGGATTTGAAGCCAGGCATGATGTCCAGACCTGTTTAATGCATACAAATTGGCATGTTCTTCATGCACACAATATTCTCACAAAGTGTATGTGTTTATGAATCTAGGCCTTTGTTTTTTTTTTTTTTTATCCTGGAGTCTTTATACTCTGGTTTGTATCCCCCACCCCTCCCTGGCTATATAGCAATATTTCCTGTCACTGGACACTTCACCCTGACAATTGCTAATGTCTGTTGTTGAAGCTGTGAAGCTAGACATTTTTGGTTTCTGGAGAAATTATCAAAGAATTTCACTCTTAGTTCTAAGTCTTTCCAGCATCTCTATACTGAAGGAGACATCTTTTTTCCTGTAGAAGTGTTCTCAGAAGGAACTACATATTAAAGTTTTGTGAGTTTTCTAAAATAATTATATCTGTTTTGAAATATGTTGCATGTGTTTCATTATTTAAAACTGAATGCATGTCTTTTCATAAGGAGGGATTGTGCAAATATTAAATATTTAAACATTTCATGCAGCATGGAGCACTGTAGAAACAGTGATAACTCAGTTTATCATTACATCATGGGATAATAAGCTGATCATATACAGAAAAATGTATGTTTATCCCTTTTAACAATTTCTCATTGTTTTAAAAGATTAACAACAATTTCATCATCATTTAGTAAATAGTCACTATATAGTTTAATCAAATCAGCCTTTTCAATATTGGTGTAGGAAAAATGAGCAATGATGTCCATATATAGTAGATGTATACTGAACCTGCTTAGCATTAAAAATAATCTGTTTTGCATTTCTCCCGAAGAGCATTATGATTGATGATGAAAACATTTGAAATCCAGTGCAAAGCCATGAACATCAGAAAAAAACTTCTCAGTGGTTCAGCTGGGTATGTATGTATAGCTATCCAGTCTTCTCCAGGTAAGGACTTTGGCTTTGTATTACCTAATAGTGAGATATGTGCATCTAAATGAATGTCAGGCTAGTAGGTCCCAGGCATGACCCTCCAGAAAATTCTAAAAAGGGGTTAATTGCAAAAATGAAGACAGATGTGTGCTCGTATTAAATAAATTAAAATACAATATTTTGTATTTTGTTAATTTCTTTCACATTACAGCATACATAAGCACATTCACAGAGGCTGGAAGAAGATTTGCAAATTGTATCTCAGTTCTTAGGCTGCAAGACTGTACTAGTAAATAATAATCAGAATAGAGCTGGTCAGGACTAAGATGAAAGACAATTGATGCAAACTCATAACAAAGCGCTATATGATCAATCAGTGCAGGGTTGTCTTTCATGTGTCTGCCACCAGCATGAATCAATTCCTATTATTATATGACAGCATTGGTATTAATAAAAATAGGCTGTAGGATTTTATCAAGAACCTTCTTACCACCAACAAATGCTTATAAAATGAATGTCAAAATGTATAAAGTGCAATAGATTTCTAGTGTGCACAACACTCCATTAATCATTTCCACAAATCCTTTCACCATTAATTTATACAAATGCCCAAGAAACAGATTGTCTTGGTCACATACTCATGATACAGCTTCCATGTTGAGTATGTTTAAATTTATATTGTTGCTGTAGTACTTGGTATTGGCAGACTGTGATGCTTCATCAAGCCTTATACGCACTACAGGTGACAGTTTCACTCTTTTCATATAGATGGTCACATATTTAATATGCAGTTTGTATGTTTCAGCTGTATCCCAACTCATTAAACAAATTTGTTCATGATGCACACCAATTTAATTTTAAAATCCACAGCATTTAGAAACATTTTTCCTGGGGGAAAACAGATCAGCAGAAACTGCCTCATAAATATTAGTATGGCTGTTTGATGTAAAAGTTGCACACCTTTCAAAATCCTCATTTGGACCACTGAATAACATGTTTTCATGCTGTCCTGGAGTGTTCATATATAGCAACTCAACTGAGAATTGCGTAAGAGTATTTTACCTCTTTCATGAAACTGTGATTCAATGATTGCTGTGTAGATCTAATTGCTATTATTCTGAATTACCATATAGTCACTCACTATCTCATCCACCTGAATTAAACTAGTAGTCACAAGATAATTTATTAAGCTTGTTGTTGATCCAACTTCTACATCATTACCATCTAACCTGTTGCTCTTGCATGGCAGGTATAACACAGTGTTGTTAAGACTGATTGTGTCTTTCAGCTTTTCCCAGTTAGGGGTTGCCACAGCGGAACTCCGGTCCGCTAATGATTGGCAGTAGATTTTTACGTACTGGCTTGCCAGGCCTAACGCACAACCTTCAACGAAGGAACGCCCATTCACGCATGTCGCTACACAGAAGATGCTCTAACTGAGAATTGAACGGGCAATGTCTAACTGTGAGGCGACAATGCTACTGCAGCACCACCACCGCTGTAGTGTTGTTAAGACTGATAATCTTCAAAATTCATAGCTATTAAAAATTGAATGCCTGTATTATCACTTATAGCTGGCAAAGGAGGGATTTCAACAAACATTTTTTTTCCAACTCTGGTTTGAGCTGGCAGTATATAGAGAATACGTAATTCTGATTTCACCCATTCTTTTCACGTGGAGAATGCCAGGGTCATTACTAAAACAGGTCTTGCTGCTGCTTAGGTTATAGTACATTTTTGCCTTTGATTTCCATTTCCTAATTACCTTTTAGTTTTGAGCATATAGCCTTTTAATAAAGTCAGCTCAAAATCGTGGTGGCTGCATTCTCTACCTCCTCATATTATATCTTCTGTAAACTACAAATCCAGACCCTTCTTGTCGCTGTGGTGGTAGTGATAGAGGTATTGTAAGGGCACTCACAATATTTTCAATCAGATCTTTTGACATTTTTAGAAGCCACTTTAAGATCTGTTACAGATGTGGCATTTCTAAATAGCACTTTACAAATGCCCCTTTTTTATGATTTCGTACATGACAGAAGCACCAAACTCAGCATTGTGGTTCATTACAGGATGTGTACAGGTTAGCTTCCTCATAAAAATGGCTTGACATTGCAGCCATTTCAAAAAGTTTCCTTAATAGGTCTTAGGTGAATCTTCACAATTACATCACTAAACAGGAATAACATTTTGTTTCTGAACATTCATCACTATAGTTTTGGTGTCCAATTTTTATTTTTTTATTAATATATATTTAGAGTTATGATATATAGTTATGATTTAATTATTTCTATATAAAATTTCCATACTGCAAAGAAATTTCACATGCATATCCCCAATTCTATGATATTCAATAATGTCTACATGTACATATGTCAAGTAGAATACATCATTAATGTCTGTAGACTGATGTTTGGATAAATTTGCTGTATCCCCACTGGCAAACCCACAATATGGGCAAAATTATGATTCCCAATGAATACATTACTGGTACTATTATGAAAATGTTATTTTTCTTCTACAATTAAGGAAATCTAAAGCTATACCTTACTAAAAGTTATATTCACACCATGAAAACTGCTATAATAAACTCTAGAAATGTGTTACTCATGCAGTGGTTTACCTATCTCATCAACTTGTAATTTGAAATGTTCCAGTGCAGTATTAAGCCACTTTCTGCAATACTCTATTTCTGATTATTCAATTTCTTCAATGATCTATTATATTGCCAGGTTTTGCTAGTTTGGTAATATAATCAAAAAATATATTTTTCAAAGCATTCCTAAGGATGCATTGCTAGACATTGTGATGTAAATCCTTTCTCTTCCATTGTTTCCCTATCTACATTGCATATCCAACTGTTACTATAACATGAGGGAGGGCATCATTCTTAGACTTCCATGTTTTACCTGTCTTAAATATACTCACCTGTTAAACTTTAATGACAACTGAAGCTGTTTCATTAAAATATTTTTGTATTTCCTTTCTTTTTTTAGGAAATTGCTATTTCAATTGTATACACAGATTACAATGGACTTTCAACTTTATCAGTTCTTATTCATAAAAGTTGCATCTTATTTTCATGACCAACATCATCTTTTAATTTATACATTGGTACAGGTTTAGCAATACCTTTAGAAATAAATGTGTCAGGGGTGTAGCCAAGATGGTGAGCAATTACCAGCACTGTTTTTTTTTAGCTTGGCTTCATTTTAACATCTCTGACAGGATTTTTACTAAAAACTCAAACAGAATGTTTCAAAACTTGATGGATTTGTAGCTGTACATCTGCTGAAAATTTATTTAAAAAATTAACATGCTTGAAACTCTTTTAACTGCTTTTTCTTGTCAAGAAAACTAGAAATAACTAATTGTCTCAGAATGAGCCACTCTAAGCCAAGTTTAAAGGCAGTACTTTGAAAAAAGACATACAGGCTATACTAAGTAACATCAATGAGTTATATGTAAAGACAGATAAATTAGAAAGCAAAATTGATGATTTTAAAGAGGAATGTAAAAACAATTTGAAGTGCTGAGTAAATCTCTTAAACAACAATCATCACAAATCTCATGTATTGTCTGATTTTGATGGAAGATTATTTCAAAATGAGAATAACACTGGACTGCTAAAACAAAACAACTTATTCCAGGAAAAAAATAAAAGACTTAAAGAACAGAAGGAATAACAGCAGGATTTATGGGATTTCTGAAAAAGAAGAGGGAGACAATATGATTCAATTCCTTAATACCTGGCTGCCTAAAACTTTGAAACTGCCTGAAGCCTTTTCCTTTGGCATAGATCACTTTCTAACTCAAAATAAGTATTTAGTCTTAAAAGTTGCATGGGCTAATTATCCAGTTAATATTAAAGAAAACAATATAATATTTGAAAATGACTATTCAACATTAGTGATGTCAAAGAAAAAACATATGTGCCACTTGTTAAAAGCTTAAAGAAAATCAATATTAAAGCACAAATCTTGTTTCCAACAAAAATAAGGATTCATCTTCCAGAAGAAGATTTTAGCACCTTGGAAGATGGAATGGACTTTATACAGAAAAATAAAATCCTAGAAAAAGCAGAAGAAATGGACTGGAATCTATCAACTTATTTGAAGAGAAATGCAGCAAGAGATGGTTGGTCAATAAAAGACAAAAACAGTAAAAAAACTGAAGGAAAAATGAAAATCAATGTATTTTATGGTTATGAATTCTTATTAATTTAAAGAAATGCTTGTATACTTATGAACATGTGCTGATTATTATTTTTAGAAGGTAAATCATTTCTTTCTTTCCCTACTTCAAATGGTTACTAGTTCCCTTTTTAAAATATTAGAGTTTGTTTCTTTTAGCTATATATGAAATTAAATCCACTTATTTTCATTTAGAGTTTAAAAGATTAAACTATTAACTTTATTAAAAGTTAATAATTAGTATGATGAAACTTACATTAGGTGGCACACTTTCTGATATCCTGGAATAGCCAAGTAATGTACTATTAAATATAATACAAAACACAACAAATGACACTAAAGAGGCATGTTAAGTTATTCTGCGTTCTTAAAATGTTCCAGTAGTGTATTACTGATAGAACATCTGACATGCAATTGCACACAGGAAAGACATGCTATGTTATAAACACAGTATAAAAAATATAGTTTCTTACATATATAAAAGTTATTACTGGAATATTATTAAATAATTAGAGTAACATTCATACTTTTACAAGTTAAACCTGGAATAAACATAACTGTCATTCTTTTAATGCAAGTCTATATGCTATGTCTCCTTTAAAAAATGACAGCCTGCTTTATACTAAACTTTTTATACAAATAGTGCTTACTGAATCATTAAATGTTATTTCTTTAACTACAATAGATTTTTAGTGATTAACATACTTTGAATTGTTTTTGTTTGTCTTTTAGTAGTTTGGAATGGTTTGAGGGATTGGTATTGTTGTGGTGGCTTGGATTCACTCCTGAATGTTTTTGCATAAATTGTAGTTGATAAACTATTCATTTGCAAGCCCTTGTCATGAGGACAAGCTTGAAGCAGATTAGTTAGAGTCAGGAATGCTTTTGTGATGTTGCAGGAGTTCTGAAAATTCTAAGAACTGTCCAGGTTACATCTTCCTGTCTAAAGGTAAATAATCATAATATTTTGAATCATATGTTAAGGTGTCAATGAATACAAGCTAGATAATAAGCAAAAGACAGGCCCCAGGATTCAATAAAGTTTTGTTCCATGCAGGAATACTGTAGCCATTCCTGCACAGAATATGGTCACCGGGCGATCTGGTAAACAAGCCTTGGG
The DNA here is from genome assembly GCF_019279795.1 of Protopterus annectens. NCBI lineage: Eukaryota > Metazoa > Chordata > Ceratodontiformes > Protopteridae > Protopterus > Protopterus annectens. The sequence goes on along the minus strand of NC_056745.1, from coordinate 579,152,677 downwards.
ACGTGCACGAGCCTGCTAACACTATTCTGCCAAGGACACAACTGGATTACACTAATGACCTTATTTGTTGTTGAAAACCATGCAAATGAGGTCAATTAGTGATCCAATAAGCAGACAGCCAGCTGTGGCAGAATAGTGTAGCATGCAGAAATGTCTGCAAAAATCAAAACGGAGGCATGACAGCTCAAAGTAAAGCATGCATTATATTCCTTAGGCATCAAAGAAGTCAAACAAACAGCAAAGAACCAAACCAGGAAGTAAGTGCACACACAGCCAGGAAATGGAACAGCTCATTGTAAGTTCACCAAAGCAGATTCAGTAAATCCAGGTAGGCACCAAACGAATTCCAATAATTCCTTTATTCAGAACCACAGAATGATAACACACAAGCGCTTTCGCTCAGAGGAATTCTGAGCTTTATCAAGTGACACCATGCTGTTAAATCAGGTGTCTTATATACCTTGAAAATCCTAGATTAATTAGAAAGCACTGCCAATTAACATTTTAAAGAGACTATGCGCTTTTCCACATGCTTAACAATTCCATTAAAACAAAATGTATAAAAAAAGTAGTGATAGAGTATGCTTAAAATAATGCATTAATGCATCTGTTACTGCTAAAAATGTTAATAACATAAAAATAAACAAAACATTATACACTATTTCCCTGATGTTTAACTTTATAATAAAACTTGCTGTGTGCAAAAATCTGCACTTCTTTTGAAAATTGAAATAAGATGGAATGACTTGACATACCAACTGTTGTTCGTGTAATTGTAATATAAGGCTAATGCCTAATGTGGGTATGACAATATTTTCTTTCCTTGGCCTTGTTGACAGCCCTGCTGGAAAAAGAGAACACTATATCTTAACTAAACTAAACTATGCTATACAATAGGTCATTCCTTAACATAGACCTTGTGTGGTGTAACATTAAGTAAAAAACATGTCCATGTGTGTGGGTGTCATAAATAAATAATTGTATGGGGAATATCAAACTAAAGTCTTGCCCTTCTTAGTTTCAATAGTGGCTTGATACTGATCAAACCGTTAAGCCCAGGGGGTCTCCCAACATCTAACTTTAATTGCCAGAGGAGTTCTCGGTATTCTAAAGTTGATTCCCAATCACCCCCCCTGGCATCAGGCTCAACTTGTTCCAGTACCATGAATCTCAGTTTTATGTTTGGACAGGTCAGGGAGTGTTTATAAAAAGCATTGGTTTCCTTCTTTTTGTTTATATCGTAAAAAATGTTCATATATCCGCTTGCGGAATTCCCTTTCTGTTTTTCCTACATAGAAACTGTTGCATGTGGTGCAGAAGCCTAAATAGACCACTCACTTGCTACCACATGTAAAATGGCCTGCTGGGTAGATTTTAAACCTTCTGGATGGAATGGTGATACTTTTTTCTTCCAAGATGGCATGGCATTGGCTACATGCCCCGCATTTAAACGTACCCTTTCTTACTGGGTTGATTTTCCTTGTAATGTTCTGCTTTTTTTCAAACATTTCTTTAAGATTGGTACCCCTTCTCCTTACAAATGAAGGTTGGTTAGGCAATAGCCCCCTAAACTCTTCAAAGAGGGCGAGTACAGGCCAATATTTTCTTATAGATTCCTCCATTTCCCTTGAATGCAAAGAATAGGTGTAGATAAAACTGTTCTTAAATTCATTGGTGATAACGGGAACGGAACTAGCTGGTGTGCCCGTTCCCTTACCCAGAAGGGGTGGGTAGACAGTTCCTCTTTTAGAATTTACCTCCTCAACCAGGCTTTTAAAGAGGTCCAAAGGATAGCCCTTTTCTAGGAACAGACCTTCCAAAAACTTGACTTCTGCCATGTAGTCGTCATGTCCACTGCAAATCCTACTTGCCCTGATGAGTTGTCCTTTGACAATGCCTTTTTTCTGGAAAAAAGGATGTGCACTCTCAAAGTGCAGGACAGAGTTGGAAAAAGTGGGTTTTCGATACAGCTTAGATTGAAAACTGTTCTCCAAGTAATTTTTGTATATGGTGACGTCCAAATAATGCAATTGGTCTGGATCGATAGAATGGGTGAACTGCAAAAAATTGGTACTTGCATTGATGTGAACAAAAAAACTCAGAAGCTCATCCTCAGACCCTTGCCACAAAATGCAGATATCGTCGAGGTAACGTCTGTAGAGGAGCAGATGTTGTTCCCAAGGGGGGACCAACACAAACTTGTGCTCCCATACATGAAGCACCACGTTGGCATAAAAGGTGGCACAGGATGCCCCCATTGCTACTCCTTTACTTTGCTTGAAGAGTTCTCCATTAAAAAAGATGAAATTGTTACGTAGTACGATTTCCATGAATTCAGTGACCAAGTTACTTAGTCTCTTGTTCATATCGGTTTCATTGGTGAGAAACTCGCCAAACCAGTTCAGACCCTCATCATGTGGAATACTGGAAAAGAGATCCTTGATGTCAATAGTCACCAGCAACAGGTCAGGAGAAAACTTGGTAGTAGGAAAATCACACAGAAAATGCCAGGAGTCCTTGCATACATGCGTGAGCAGGGGGGTGAATCTCTTGGTCAAACAATCAATAAATTTGCCGATGGGTTCTGTGATTCCTCCTGCCCCTGCCACTATTGGCCTGAATGCTGGCGAGTTGGTTCCCTTGTGGATTTTAGGGATGCCAAACAAAACTGGTATCCTTGGTTTTTCTACATGTAAATAATTGTAGAGCTTTTCATTGATGGAATTTTGCAGCAATAAATCGTACAAATGTTAGTTGATCTGCGCTAGAGCAATATTGACTTCATTTTGTGAGACTGTTGAATATTGCCCATCATTTTGAAGCATATTATGAATGTAAGCCTCATAATCAGCAGCAAACATCAGCACTACCCCTCCGCCTTTGTCCGGCTTCATTATCCTCACATTTTCGTCCTTTAACTGTTTGATAAAGTTGAACCCTTCATTAGAGAAGTTGCCAGCTAATGAAGTCTTTCTATCCATAGATATTTTCCTAAAATCCTTTTTCACCAAATTCTCAAAAAAAGATATGAGTGGGTGTAGTGGGGGGTTGAATACACTCCTGCGGCTTGGACCTGTCTCCATAAATTGCTGCCCCTTAAAATAGTGTGTTAAATTCAAACCCCTGGTAAAGAGTTTTAACTCAACCAGGGACTGTGAAAGATTCATAGGTCTAGAAGGCACAAATTGCAAGCCATGAGTGAACACATCAAACACCCAGTCATCCAATTCTAAATCTGTGTAATTATAAATGGCAAAGTTATCCTTTCTTAAAATAGTACACATGTCATTAAGGCCCCCTATACCATTGCCTTTAATGCTGTTAAGGTGGTCCACAGCAAATTCTGTGTTTGAAGTGTTTAGTGTTGCTTCAAAAAAACTTTCCTCATTCACTGCCTGCGGGTCCATGCCCTGGGTGCCTGTTTGTGTCCCCAAACCCCGGGCCTCCCGGGGTTCTGCTGAAAATCCTGGTTACCACCCTTCCTACCCTTTTCAGCTAGCCTTTCACTTCTTCGAGGTGGCTCTTCCACCTCTTTGTGAACATTTTCCTCTTGGGCATGTACTACAGAAAGTACCCTATTAGACACTCCTTTGGTATAACAGTTAGGGGCGGGGTAAGCCACCCCTTCCCTGTATTCTGCCAAGTCTCTTTCCAGCTTTCTCAATTTTCTATTCAAAACCTTGTCGCAGAACATGTCAACTTTGTTAAACATTAGATCATAGTCACTTTTAAAAAGCAGAAAGTCTGCATCAGTTGTTATTTTATTATTCAATATTTCCAGATCCTCTAATAATGAACAAGCTTTACATTCATATTCAGAAATCATTATGTTCAACATTTCCACACCTGCTCTATCAAAAATATCACATAACTTTTGATAATAAGAAGTACCTGCTTGCACATTATTGGGATATTTGTAAAACCTTAAGCCTTTAGGAATACGTTTGACCCTAGAACATTCCCTAAGGTAATCAATCTCAAGCTGGTTAGATTTGAGCAGGTATAGTTTGTCTTTAAATTCATCAAAGTCTTGTTCAAATTTGGAAAAATTATGATTATTTACAGTACCTTTAGAAAAGCCAAACTGTTGTCCAGCCCATCTAGAAAAATTGAAGTCACTGGGTCTGTTCCCAGTTCTGTTGTTCCTTGTATTCTCATTCTCCTCGATTAATTCAAGTTGTTCATGGTTAACTTCATTGTATCCTTGTCCCCCACGTGTTCCTGTTGCATCAAAGGTAGGTAAACCTTTGAAAAGTTCTGTTGTTGCACGCCCAGAGGGTGCCTTGCCTCTAGCACCAGCTGTGTGCTGTTGATTGCAAGCAAATGCTGGCAAAACTGTACCATTAGATTTTAACAAGGAGGTAAGCTCTTTTAAAGCATGTAAAACTTCATTAAATTCTGTGCGTGTTACAGGAGCTTCATTGTCAGCTCCTTGCAACACTTCCAGTGTTTCCGCAGCATTAAAAGTGTCCAATCCAGTAGCCATGGTGAAAAAAGCAGCAAAGAAGTTAAACAAACAGCAAAGAACCAAACCAGGAAGTAAGTGCACACACAGCCAGGAAATGGAACAGCTCATTGTAAGTTCACCAAAGCAGATTCAGTAAATCCAGGTAGGCACCAAACGAATTCCAATAATTCCTTTATTCAGAACCACAGAATGATAACACACAAGCGCTTTCGCTCAGAGGAATTCTGAGCTTTATCAAGTGACACCATGCTGTTGCAGATTTTTGCACACAGCAAGTTTTATTATAAAGTTAAACATCAGGGAAATAGTGTATAATGTTTTGTTTATTTTTATGTTATTAACATTTTTAGCAGTAACAGATGCATTAATGCATTATTTTAAGCATACTCTATCACTACTTTTTTATACATTTTGTTTTAATGGAATTTTTAAGCATGTGGAAAAGCGCATAGTCTCTTTAAAATGTTAATTGGCAGTGCTTTCTAATTAATCTAGGATTTTCAAGGTATATAAGACACCTGATTTAACAGCATGGTGTCACTTGATAAAGCTCAGAATTCCTCTGAGCAAAAGTGCTTGTGTGTTATCATTCTGTGGTTCTGAATAAAGGAATTATTGGAATTCGTTTGGTGCCTACCTGGATTTACTGAATCTGCTTTGGTGAACTTACAACGAGCTGTTCCATTTCCTGGCTGTGTGTGCACTTATATTCCTTAGGCATGCCAATGGCCAAATATATGGCCATTGGCATGAAAAAGTGTTGCAAAATTATACAAATCAAAGTTTTTTTTTTGGCTGATCCCGGCCGTTTAAGCATAGGGCAGCAGTGTGCAAGCAGGACCATACTAAAAACAAAAAAAAAAATGTGAAAAGGCAATTCTAAGTGAAATCTGCATTTTGTCATTATAGTCTATGGCATGCAGAATCAAAACAATAGCAGGGAATAGTAGTTGCTCTGGTGTAGTGCTGTAACTAGGGATTAAGGCAGTGGGGTATTGCTAATGAGGGAAATTTACTGAATCACAAAAAGAAGACAAGTGCCAAACTGCACCTAACCATCTAGAAGCTATAAGGCAGTGGTGTAAGCAGCTGACATAAAAAGAGGGTCTATCATGCTTGGTGTAAGCACATTGGAGCTCCATGGCTCCCAGATGAGCTTAGCTAAGCACAGCTAAGCAAAGGTGTGCATGTCAGGTTGTATTTACTTATTCCATGAAATGAAGAGCATGTTCTTGTACAGGGGAGGGCCATTTCTCATTCTTTACTTTAGCTAAATGGGTTTGCACGATGCACACCAGGTCTAAAAAAAAAATGGAAATAACAGGAGTGTTTACATTTGGGCACTGGGTTTGCGTGACATTCCTTGGTGCTTAAAAGGGGGCAGAAATGGAAAGGGAAAAAAAAATAAAAAGGGAAATAGCAGAATAAAAGCACTCAAGTACAAATATCATAGCTGGCAGGTGGAATGCATCATAGTCAACCAATCATACAGGCAGCATATGCAGCACAACAGTATAAACTATGCAAACACCTTTCAATCTGTTTTTTTTCCCCACAAATTCTGTACCATTGGTGTACACATGCAGGGGAATTTTAACTGAAAAATGTTAGAGGCTGCCATTGCTTTGATCCATCATTATGTGCTAGATCCTGAAGGCAGTGAGGAGGATAATGCTGACAACTGCCCCAGACTGAGGAGGAGAAGAGTGTTCAGACCCAGGGTAAATTAGCAGGGGCTACATGATCTGGAGACAGTAGAGTGCTACAGGGTGGACAGAGACATACTTCAGCAAATCATTGAGCTGTGCCTGACTAAACTCAGATTCAGAGTCAACAGAGGGGAACCCATCTCTGTGGATACCAAGGTATGTGTAGCCTTAAGAATAGTAGCTGCAGCTACTTTCCAAAGACCTACTGGGGACATCATGGGGGTCTCACAGGCATCTGCAAGAAGGGTACTCCACCAATCCCTAGATGCCATCTTACCAAATGCTGGTGAGCACATTTACTTCCCCAACACCAGTGAGGAGAGGACCATCAATATGCTTCTCTTCCACTGTGGAGCAGAATACTCGGAGGTACTGAGTGCGCGCAAATCCACATCAAAGAACCACCTGGTGAACAGGGTAGGGTATACATAAACCACAAGGGTATCCCCTCCATCAACTGCCAGGTCATGTGCACATGTGCAATAACCAGGGCATTATCATGAATGTGTGTACTGGCAGCCCTGGAAGTTATCACAACTCCCACATCTGGCATTCATCGCAGCTGTACCAGGCATTTGCCAGTGGGGACATCCTGTATGGCCATCTGGTGGGGGGATGCTGGCTATGCACTGGAACCGTGGATGATGACACCCATCAGAAATACACACACCCACTCAAGAATGCCAAAATGAGGCACACACACAAACCAGGATCATTATAGAGCATGTGTTTGGGATGCTCAAGTCACAGTTCCACTGCCTTGACATATCTGGTGGAGCCTTTCAGTATTCTCCAGCCACATGTGCACACATGTTCATAGTATGTGCCATGCTACACAATATGATCCTGTAGAAACAGCTGCAGCAGGAACAGCACGGGGAAGGGCCACACAGCTCTCCACCATTGCCAAGGTACCCAAAGGCACAGAGGAACTCAGAGGAGGAAGCCCATGAGCTTGCTCCTGTAGGCAGACAGAGGCATGCCCAGTATGCCCAGGCCTTAGCAAACAGGTAATGCATAGCACACACACACACACACACACACACACACACACACACACACACACACACACACACACACACACACACACACTGACAGTGTAGTGACTCAGGGACTGACATCTCTCTCTGACTCATGCACACACAGTAAAATGGATGACACACACATCACATTACCTGCAACTTACCATGTATAGGCAGTGTACTGTGTGCATCAAACATAGGCAGCCCTCAAGCACTATCCTCACAACTGCCACAGGCACACGATAAGTCAGTCTTCTTAACAATAAATGAATGAATGGATTAAGATGTTCTGGTAGCATATCTATGGTAATGCTGCATGCATGCAAGGGAATGAAGTGGCCTACTGTGATAGCAGCAGACAACTGACAGCTATGTGGGACACCAGGAAATGTCTACACAATACTGGCTTCCCCACACTATGCAGTATCATTCAAGGTGACAAATCGCACTACAGTATATGTGGGGGTCATAGGTCATATGCATGGATGTCAGTGTGGGGATCCCATACTCACCCTTCAGACTCACCCAGCAAGTCAGCCATAGAAAACCATAAAGGAATGTCTGGCAAAGGTCCACAAATGGCAACAATGATTGAATACCCCCCTGCAGACTTACATAGTGATATCACAGCAGGCATTGAATTTACAGTAAGGCTCTGAAGGGTAAGAATTCTGAAACTCAATTGTATGGCATTATAATCTAATCTGTGGTCTCTAGTGATATACCTCTAATCTCCAAGACAGGGCACACTACTATGCTAAATGGAACCAAAATGTAAAGCCAATATCAGCACAGTCTGTGCAAATGTGTACTGTTGACAGGTGTGCCCCCCACACCCATATTCCCATAGAAATGCAGTAACATGTAAGTTTGTTAGGCAATAGCAGCAGAGCACACATTGCCAGGCCTGTCCCAATCAACATGATAATTTGTTGCATGTCCACAATATGCAGGGATCAATGAGCTATGCATATGTGTGGGGAACACTGTCAGGATGTGGCCAGCAACTTCTCACTGCTGTTGTGTGCTAGTGGCCTAAGTACAGTACTGTGGTAGACAGGGCCATTTTCCACGAAATGCAGTGCCAACTATTTTGCATGTCAGCTACACCTACAGTGAGAGTTATACACACTGTCCAGATGTCAATATCCATTACTGCCAGAAAGTTGGACAGGTCATGTACAGGGGGCCACACATATGAACAGTACATAGGTTGGAGTAACCTACACAGTGCCTAACATACTGTACAGACCTTTTGCAGAATGTACAGTGGT
>NC_056745.1:579119204-579139204 GCF_019279795.1 Protopterus annectens | reverse complement strand
GAGGCCTCACTCTCCCAGTATACTGTACATTGCCATACTTTACAAGGGCTGGTGATGTTTTTCATCTTAGAAGAACTGTGGGGCACTCTTCACCCTATAAGCTCTGTGGCGCATGCAATAAATACATAACACTGTATTAGCAATAACTAGATAGGTAGGTGATCTAATCTCAGTCCTGGCAAATGTGTGTGTGTGTGTGTGTGTGTGTGTGTGTGTGTGTGTGTGTGTGTGTGTGTGTGTGTGTGAGTGAGTGAGTGAGTGAGTGAGTGAGTGAGTGAGTGAGTGTGTGTGTGTGTGTGTGTGTGTGTGTGTGTGTGTGTGTGTGTGTACGAGAACTGTATCCTGTGTATGTGTTTGAGTAAGAAATATATCCATTGGGGTGGTGGGTTTTACATTTTTAGGCCCTGGTACTCCCAGTACAAGTCCCAAGGTCCACTTTACAAGGTCCACTGTCTTCATTAACCATAGAGGCATCTGTTGACACTCCTTAGCCCTATAAGCCCTGTTTCATGTGCAGGAACTATGTAACAGTATGGACTGACTAAGAAGATAGGCAGGGCTGCTTATCTCAGTCCTGGCAAATGTGTGTATGAGTGTATTTGTGTGTGTAAGTGTGTATAACTGTGTCCAGTATCCACACCCCTCAGCCCTATAAGCTCTGTGGCACAGGCAATGACTATTACACAGACCTGGTAAATGTGTACATATACTGCTGTGCCTTGGCTCTGACATAGTAGATGTGTTTCCACTCTGCCATACTCCATGTTGGTAATGTCTGCAGGGCCACAGCCTGCAGACGCACAGACACCTGGCACACAAACAGAATACAGCATGTCAGACTACATTCAGTCAGTGATACTAACAGCAATACTGAATCATGGCTAATAAGGTACATACACTTTTATGTGTACCCATAACAAATGCAAGCAGACAGCACCTTACACAGTATTACATAGCTACACTGTACTATATTCAGCTTGTGTGTCAGACCCATATTAGCATGTCCCTGCATCAATGGTATGGATGACCGGGATGTGCCACAGGTATCATCATATGCACAGGGTGTGGTGTGGGTTTGCCAGAGGCCTAGGCTGGGCCATATGGTTGACATCATGTGTGTGTGTTTGGAGGGATATTCTATAAATGGACTGTGCAGAGGTGCTATGTGTGTCTGGAGGTGATGTGCCTGTGATACAGATGTGTGTGTGTATGTATGCACACAGTCCACCATGTGGCTGTCCTACTCAGGAGTATGTTGGACAGCTGTGGACCATACATGGCAGGGTTTACAGTTCACTGTCTCTGGCCATGGACACTGGAACTGGATTAGTTTAAGGGTGTGCAAACTCATGCAACCAGCCTATTGTATGTATTTCACTTTCTATATGTTACCCCTAACAGATGAGTTTGTTCTTCAATTGCATTGCACAGGTTATAGGTCACATTAAAGGTGGGAAACATTATGATATGATTTATGTGATCTCATGTTATATATCAGAAAAACCTGGCATGTTAACAGGGGTGTGTACACTTATTATATCCACTGTAAGCTTAGAATGTTGTTAGAGTAACTGGTTTTGTTTTTACATACATTTACTGTAGGTTTTGAAGTGTGAAACTCAAATTATGTCATTAATTAGTGATGCCAGTCCTCAGATCATAACAGTAATGCGTCAGACGAACACAGGATTTATGAGGAACAGACCAAAAATATAAGCCTCACATCTAGAAATTTAATGAAATTCTGTACAGTTGAGTGGTATGTTCTGTGGGAGTTGCCACTGTGCTATACAAGTGAACACAGACATAAACCACTCCAACATCAAGCAAAAACTTTATTAAAGCAAAGCTTTTGGGTAACAACCCTTTCTCAATGCTATACAGGTAAACAGCAATAATGTGTACATGGCTGCAGTGTGTCCTAGATGAAGGCCCATCACCTACTACAGATATACTCACATATCCCAAAGGTTTATATTAGTAGTAACATTAAGTGGAAAGGGCTGCACTGCATGATGTTGAGGGCCTGTCCAGAGTGTGCATGTTGTGTTCTGACTGTGTCATGAATGTCACCAGTTGGCTATTGTGAGGTCTGTGTAATGCCTTTGTGCCACATCATGTGTGTGTGTGTGTGTGTGTGTGTGTGTGTGTGTGTGTATGTGTGTACCAGCAAATCTTGCAGTGCAGGTATTAATTTACATATGTTGTCTTCCCCTCATAAGTGGACATGGTGGTTGTGGTCCTTCCTGCTCAGATTCTTATGTCAGTGTCTCTGCAGACTCTAACAATGATGGTGGTCATAGCGGGGCACAGGTGGGATTGTCAGGGGCTGAATCTGTGCCATCGGTTGGCATCCCACAGTCATCCACAATGTTCCCGCATACATTCACGATGCCCACACATACCACATCCCCAGCAGTCGCAAATAATTGACAGTTGGCAGTTGGTGGCATGGAACAGGCCAGTGTGGTGACTATGGCAAGTGTGAGTGTAGCCAGTATCACATTAGCTGCTGTACATGTGGATATACACACAAATTACCTTGTAACATTGCAACATTTGGTGTTGCTGACAATACCTCTCCATCATCTTTTCATAGATACATCAGGTATGGCCAATGTTTGTGGTCCTGCACCTGGTAAGTTTCATACTGTTGTTTTGACTGATCAGATATACCTTATGAATGTTAAGGGTTGCCATTTTGCCTTTTGCACAAGTGTTCTGTTTAGCTGGAGTAAAATAATTGTATGTTCCATTTCGGAGCAGTTAACTACAGTGCATAGCCTAGGGAATGACAGGTGTGTATTCCTACAAACATTAACATGTTTACAATTATAGTTATGAGCAACTATGTAGCCTGCTATATATAAGGCAGTTAATCCAAGATGCCCATTCAGATGCAATATGAATAATGTACATACCTGAGGCAGTGGTACTACAACTGGCATATCAAGAAAGGTGTACTGGGATTAATGTGTATTTTTCACTAAAATAAAATCACTTAGAAACTTGAAAAAAAACAAATAAAGAGAAGACACCACTGTCACTGTTATACACATCCAAAAGAATCACCAGGAGTTGATTTAAAATCAACTCCTGGTGGTTCTTTTGTATGTGTATAGCAGTGACAGTGGCGTATTCTCTTTTTTTGTTTTTTAAATGTGCGTTTCTGTCATATACACTGCCATATTACATACCTCATAGGTGTATTGAACTGGCAACATTACCCAGATGTAGCTGACATGCATGTTATGCATGGCCTGGGTTGTCTGTGTATGTTGTTGTGGGTGTGTGCATTGTCCATGGGATCAGAGATGAGAAGATGTGGGACATGTAATGCAGTTCTGGATCCTCATCTGTATGTGTGTGTGTGTGTGTGTGTGTGTGTGTGTGTGTGTGTGTGTGTGTGTTGTGTGTGTGCGTATTACCATACATAATAGTGCAGGTGGTCATGAACTGCTTTTTTCTTGCTTCTAACAGGTGAACAGGGGGATGGAGTTTGTCCCCCTCACAACCTGATGTCATTGTTTCATCGGAATTTGATGATGATGGTGTTCATAGTGAGGCACAGGTGGGGTTGTTGGCTGAATCTGTCCCAGAGGTTGACATGCCTCTTCTTCCCCCATTGTCCCCACATACAGTCAGTATGTCCATACATACCCGGTCACCAGAGGCCACAGATATTGGACAGTCTGAGGGTGGTGGCATAGTACAGGACAGTGCTAAAACTATGGCGTCAGTGAGTGTAGACACTAGCCATAGCCAGACAGCTGGTGAGGTCCCACACAGGCAGATTGACAGGGGTGCTCAAAGGAGGACTGCTGCCCATCCACTTCCTTTTGCAGGTGTCACATCACAAGTGATTTGCTGCATGTTTCAGGCCATCATAGAGGCACAGGCATGAGCTGAATGCAACACCAGATGGATGCTTTGAGTTATGGATGCAGTCCAGTCTGACATCCGTGACTACCTCTCCACTGCATTGGTGATGCCATGGAACATTTCACTGATGTAGTGGACAGATGGTGGGCTCAGACAGTGTCTGTCTTTGAGCACATGTCTGTGCTGGAACATGTGGTTGGGGTTGGGAGTCAGACATGTGGATGTAGGCCAGCAATGCCATCTGCTGGTAGTCCACATGGCTATGCACACTCACATTCCCATAGTGGCAGCACCTCCAGCACTACAGAGGAAGGTGTGCTGTCCATGCCACAATGTGGCATGCCTCGGGCAAATGGTCCTGGGCAGTCCCATGGGGTACTCAGGCCCAGCAGACAGGGGTCACTCTCAGGTACTAGCACCGCATCTGACCTTGGGCATGGTGCTACCTGTGCTACTCATGGAGAAGCCATTTCCTAGGTTCATGACTGGAGATAGTGAACTGTCCACTCTACAATCTACCGCTGCCCACCGTAGGGCTAGCACTGAGCTTGACTGTGTATATATACACAAACACATACACACACACACACACACACACACACACACACACACACACACACACACACACACACACACACACTCCAACACCACTGTCCTATGTAGGTCACCTACAGAAACACAAAGCACCACTCCATAACCCATGTCAACAGCACCCCTTCCTGACTCACACATATGCTGTCAACTGTTTGGCACAGTCTAGGCCTCCAGCAACACTGCACCACACCCTGTGGATGTGATGATACCTATGCCATATCCCTGCCATCCATGCCATTGATGTGGGGACCTGCATATATGTGCCTGATGCACAGGGTGATCATATAACTTTACATGTGTTTGCATAGTGCAGCAGTGTTATGCCATGGCAGTTGTTGTGGGCCATGACAGGTACTGTATGCTGGCATACATCAGGCATACAAATCAGACAATGTGTATCTTTGTTGCCTGATGGTACACTGGCAGTAGTGTTACAGATTGACAGATGTGCCATGGAGCTGTGTATGTTTTTGTCCCAGAAGTCTGAGTGGTGCAACTATGGACATATGGCAGAAATACAGCGCCACAGGATAGCATGGCAGCACAGCAGAGATATGATGCCAACAAAGTATGGCAGTATATGTACATGGCTCCCTAGGTGCATATGTGTAGAAAATTGTGTCAGGGACAATGGGGATAGTCAGCGTCAACATGCTTTCATAACCTGTGATACCCTCTACTACCCTTGATACATCTCACCTGGGTAGTCTGACGTACAACTTTAGATGGTGGCAGACATCAATTATGCTTATGTAGAGGAGGGCAATTTAGGGCCAGTGCCTAGCCACAGGGCCATAAAATGCATAACAAATGCACTGGGATAGGCTACATGGGCATGTCTTTAGTGCTGTCAGAAGACATATTTACACTCACAAGTTGGATGCTGTGAGTGTAGAATCATTACCAATTTAGTCTTACACACTATAGCTTACAGTACTTATCGCATGCGTCATGCTGTTTGTCTGCTACTACACTGTCAGCCAGTGCACTTAAGGTGGATGACATCAGCAGGCCTTGCAACAGAGACAACTGTTGAGGCCAGCAGCTAGTCAGTGGGTGTAAAATGCATAACCATTGCACAGAGATAGCCCATAGGGGCTTGTCTAAAGTACTGCAAAGGAATATACTCACACTCACACAGAGTTGGATGTTGTGAGATTAGAACCCCTTACATATCTAGTATTACACACTGTAGCTTGCAATACATATTGCATGTGCCACACTGCTGATCTGCTATTACATTGTCAGCCAGTGCTCTTATGGTGGATATCATCAGCAGGCCTTGTAGAGTAGGGAATTTAGAGGCCAGCAGCACGTCACAGAGGCAAAAATGAATACCATTGCACAGAGACAGTGCATATGAGCATCTCAATAGTGTTGTGAGGAGATACATTGATGCACAAACACACACACGCACACACACACATGCACACACACACACACACACACACACACACACACACACACACACACACACACACACACACACACACACACAGTGTTGCAGGATATGAGATTAGAACTCCTACCTAATATTACACACTATAACTTGCAGTACTTATTGCATACGCCATACTGTTCATCTGCTACTACATTGTCATCCAGTGCCCTTAAGGTCGATGACATCAGCAGGCCTTGTAGAGTAGGGAATTTAGAGGCTAGCACCCAGTCACAGGGCTGAAAATGCATACCGCTGCATGGAAACAGCACTTATGAGCATGTCCATAGTGCTGTGAGGGGATATATTGATACACACGGAGTTGGAGGATGTGACATTAAAACTCCTACCTAACTAGTATTACACACTACAGCTCACAGTACCTATTGCACATGCAATGCATTTTATCTGCTGTATATGTTGATGCAGGCACAGTACTTGTGGAGTATGTTAAGTGGCCTTGTGTTAGACAGCATGTGTAGCCTACAGAGTGATACTGCTTGGTATTGTTATTGTATCTATTGTCCTAGTGTTTGGACACCTGGTCATATCCCTACTATGTGTGTACACCTACCAGGTTGGCCATATGTGGCTGTTTGAAGTATAATAGGCAGACATGTGGGCATGGACACTATGGCCTGTCCAAGGAGTGCATTGCACCCATTGTACATTACACCACCTGTGTACATATGTCTGTCTGCAGGTGACAGCCCACAAGCTAAGGGGTCTGTGGATGTGTGGATTATGTACTGTTGTGGCCTTGGTCAGGTGCCATCAGATGGCTGTTTTGATGTGCATGTTCAGATAACCCCAGCAGTCAGGGGTATGTGGGAACATTCATACATCCCCGCCCATATCTATCTCAATCTGTATAACATAGGTTTCTCCATAAATGTAGATGTGTGTGTCATTAGTTTAAATGTGTTCTGTAGATGTATGTGTGGAGTCTATCTATCACTGTACTTTATATAGCTATATATACATCTTGTTTTCATACACACACATATGTATATATATATATATATATATATATATATATATATATATATATATATACATAGATATATAGATATACAGATATATAGATATGTGCAACATACTGATAGAGACACTAATCAAGTGTGAGGGGGATAGGGAAAGACAGGTATGTATATGTAGCTGTTTGTCTGTACAGACATATGCCCTCATAGCAGGTCCTTAGACAGATGAGGCAACAGACATGGGCTCAAGTTAGCTAACTGTAGGAGCATGCCCAGTGTGACTGTCAGTACTTACAAGGTGACTCCAGGCCAAACCTACATGAACTCCAGTCCAAATTTTGTTTGCTGCAACCAATTGGCTGCTGGACCTGTTTCCACAGTCCAGCACCTCCCTGATATTTTGTCCAAGGCATTCCCATGCTGTTTGCTGAACATATTATGTGACCCATACCTATCAACTGTACAGATTGTAATGGAATGTGTAGAGTTTTGTATCATATTGTTGGTACATTTTACATAACATTGTGATTTTCTGGCACATTGGGGTAAAACATTATAGAATGATGTTAGGATATGATGAGAGACATTTGAGTTCCTTACTCCATGCACATCAGGGGATTCATGCAAGACCTGTTATTCTATCAACTTTCCACATTTATCTAGCCAATAGTTAATACTTCTCTGTATATTTGGGCCTTTGTCCCACTATTGTTTATGGCTTTGTCCAGATTCCCCTGCTCTAAGAGGTTGTCGGGTATGATGTGACTGGGGTACATGATGTAACACCACACACAGGGTGACAGTCTTCATACCTCTCACTGCACATGATTTTGCAGAATGTCCATTCCACCCCATATGTCTGCTCTGTTCCTCATACAGTTGCATTTATCTGGTAATATACTATAAAATGCAGTCCACTGAATTGTTGTAAGCACTAACACAGTTATGTGATGGCCTTTACATACTGCAGCTAATCTGATCTGTTGCAAGGTGCTGTTATACTAGCCACCTTCTAGGTTACTCAGAGCATTTATAATGTCTGAAGGTTTGGACCTCTATCCCCCCATGTTCTCTGGCTTTTTCTAGCTTCCTTACAGTAACAGATTACAGTGTTATGACAGTCTGTGGGACTCCTACCATACGAGTAACTCACATGCAAATGTTGTAGGTGTGGCCAGCTTTGAACAATTAACATCATCAACCATGCTAATGTTCTTAGTCCAGTGAGCCACACCAGTCTCCAGAAAGTGAGGTTTAATTCCTCACACTATCAACAGCATACAGACATACACTGTGACCCCTGCATTTTGTGGAAAATACATGTGGCCAGGTTATGACAGCTCTGGAATTGTGTGGTCTGCTGATATAATTTTGCAAACATACTGTTACTGCATTTGTATGGGAACACTGATGTGTTGGGGGTAGGGGACTCTGGCATTAACAGTCGTGCTTCTGTCCTGTGACCCCACTGTTTGGCATTTCCCTTGACTAATGCAGTGGGGTTTCTAGCCATGTGGCCTAATGCATATTATGGGGCACCCAGTATTGGACAGAGTACCTGTTTCCCCAAGTAGCTGTTAGTTCTCTGCAAGTAGCCCAGTAGCCTACTCTATTCCTTTGCATAGATGCAGTAGGTCCATACATATGCTACCATAGTCTAGTACCCATACATTTGTTGTATAGGATAGTGACTTACCTTGCAAATGCAATGGTTGAGAGACCTGTATTTCAGGGCTGACTCTGTCTGATGCATGCAGTACACAGCCAATACATGGTTAGGTACAGGTTGTGTGGTCTTGCTGGCATCCTTTTTACTATGTATGCATTTTGGAGTGAGGTGTCAGTCCTAGGACCCTAGGTTGTCAGTGCATGTGCTATGCATTGTCTCTTGGCCAAGGCCAGGGCATACTGGGCATGCCTATGTCTGCCTACAGGGACAGCCTCAGAGGGTTCCTCCTCCAAGTCCTCCTGTAGTTGTGGCTGTGGTGACCTTGGCACTGGTGGGGAGCTCTGTACCTTTCCCTCTGATGATCCTGCCACAAGTGTTTTGGCAGGATCATATTGTGTAGCATGGCACATACTGTGAACACCTGTGCACATGTGGCTGGAGAGTACTGCAGTGCTCCACCAGATATATCTAGGTGCCAGAACTGTGACGTGAGCAGCCCAAACACACACTCTATGATGTTCTTAGCTTGTGTGTGTGCCTCATTATGGCATTCTTTGGTGGGTGGGTGTGCATTCCTGATGGGTGTCATCATCCATGGTTCCAGTGCATAACCAGCATTCCCCCAGTAGGTGGCCGTACGGGATGTTCCCCCTGGCAAACATCTGGTACAGCTGTGATGCAGGCCAGATATGGGAGTCATGATAACTCCCAGGCCTTCCTGCATGAACATTCATGATAATGCCCTAGGCATTGCACACGACCTGGCAGTTTTTGGAGTGATACCCCTTGCAGTTGATATAAACTCTACCCTCCTCAATGGGTGATGCTTTGATGTGTACATGAGTGCAGTCTATGGCACCCAGTACCTCAAGGTAGTTTGCTACATGGTAGAAGAGTCACATACTGCTAGCCCTCTCCTCAGGGGTGTGGGGTAAATGCGCTTACTGGCATATGTTAGCATGGCATCCAGGAATCGCTGGAGTACCCTGGATGCTGATGTATGTGAGACGCCCATCATGTTTCCAGTAGCTAGTATCCTAAGGACTACACATACCTTTGTTTCCACTGGGATGTGTTTCCCTCTGTTGGCTCTGGGTCTGGGTTGAGGGTGGCAGAGCTCAGTGAGTTCTTGTAGTATGTCCCTGTCCACCTTGTAGCACTTTACAATCTCCAGATCATGTAGCTCCTGGAAGGTTACCCTGGCCCTGAAAACTTTCTCCTTCTCAGTCTATTGTCAGCATCAGCATCAGCATCAGCAATGACCTCAGCATCTAGCACATACATATGTAGCAGAGCTGGAGCAGCCCCTAGCATCGCTTTAGTTAAAATCCCATGTTTGTACTCCACTGGTGCAGAGTATGGGGGTGAAATCAGATTGTAGGGTGTATGCAACATTTCTAGTACTGTGCTGTGGGTACAGCTTGTATGATTGGTTAACTATGATGCATTCCACCTACCAAGTATATCATTATGCATGTTTTAATGGCCCAGTTTAAGTGGTACAGGGGTCATCACTAATTTATATATGATTGGCTTTCCCAGGCAATTTTATTTTTTCTTTTTTTTAAACAGCCTTACTTGCTAAGCACTGCAGCATGGTGCTCAAACCTGCGCCGCAGATATAAACAATTCTCAGCAGTCAATGGACACACACCCACAGATGGCCTTGCTCAGCACTGCGGCACACCACACAAATTAACTCAAACTAGTTAAAACACGAGCCCCGAAGTTAAACAAAATTTAGTAAACACTGGACACACCCCCTGCTCAGCTCAGGAATGTGGCACCCAAACAGGCGCTGCAGAGTTCTAATGTGCTTAAAGAAATGCAGACCCATCCCCTTTTGATGTCAGCTACCTCTTCTGTGAACACCGACACAGTTCTGGGGCTACCCTGATGTGATCTGCGGGCAGGGATACCCATTTTTGCTATTCAGTAACCGCAGCTCATTTGCATAGAGATCCATGCACACAACCAGAAAACTACACTATTCTAGACCCTGCCTCCTTAGTAGCCACAGAAATCTACCATTGCACATACTCCATGCAAGACTCTATAATGCATTATTGTCACATTTATATTTTTTTGTTTTTACACTTCTAAATATTTTCTTTTTGCATAACAGCATGTTTTTACACTGCTGCGCACCATGCAAACATAATATGAGTATTAAAAAAAAATATTTTCCATTATTTTCCATTACTTTCTGGACACACAGGGCATAGTTTTGCACATATCTGTATCTGCTATTCTATTGCTGTCCTTCTAACTGGGCTTTTACAGCTTCTGTTCACTTTTTTATCTCATGTATACAGAATTTTTCCATGTACACTTTGGACCCCAACACAGGGTCTGCACTAATGCCTATCTGCTTGCTGGATCACTCCAACACCCTCATTTGCATGCAATTCACCTGCTTATGAGGTGATTTCCATGCCATGGACACTTCCATGTTCGCACACTCATGCACACCCTCAGTTACGTTTACTGGACTGCACAGCTGCTTACTTCTGTGTAAGCTCAGTGTCACTATGCTTACATGGAAAATTAATCCATGTAGTCTTTATTGAATTCCCCCCAGAATCTCCATTGTCACAGAAGACTTTACTTACCAAGTCACTAACTGGGAAACCTATACCTCAAATATAGGATATGCCCTAAACTTGCTTGACTTCATAAACAAGAATTCCCTGGATCAAATTGTCAAAGAATCCACTAGACGATAAAATATCCTTGAACTGACCCTTAGAAAAATAACATCTATATGTACTATTCCCATGGTATTCCATACACTGGTTAAGTCTAATCCTAAACTGGCAACCTTCTTTGTCAGACACTCTAAACCTTCAGATTCTAATGTCACTGAAGGACTTCAAATGACAAATATTCTAAAATTCAACAATGAAGTCTCTAAATCCACTTACAGCTATACTACCAAAGAAGATGATGTGGCATGGAGTTATGCAAACAAATTCTAATCCCACCTGGATAAATGTATTACCTTACCTTTCCTAACTAGTTCAAAGTAAAATTGGATCTAGTGGTGGCCTACAAGCATAAATCAACTATACAGTAAAAGAATAAAAAAACATTTTAAAATATACATCAGAACTAAAGTCCCTCAAATCAAGGCTATCATTAATAAGTTCTCAAAGGAACTCAAAAATGAAATCAGAAAATTAAAGGCATCCCATGGCTATGATTATTATCAGAAACTAAAGACAACTATAAAGTTTGCTTTACTTACATCAGAAAGATAATAGATAACACTCAACATTACTCAGAGCTCATTCAAAATGGAAAAACCCACTCTGATCTAGTGGATGTTGCAGTCATACTAGCAAACAAATGCAGTGTAGGCATCACCCTGGAGACAGCTGTGCAAACCATGAATTGTCTAATCCAATTTATCATCAAAGAACATTTACTAAATGTTATTTCTAAAGTGAAAAATGCATCTTCCATGGGCCCCAGTAACATAGTCAGCTGCCCAATGAACAGCACTAAAGAAGCAGTGGTAGACCCACTCCTTAATCTATTCAACCTGAGCTTAGCAACTATCTTTGTCCCCCAGGTATGGAGCATAACTGTGGGGACACCACTACCCAAAGTATGTCCCCACCACTGACCCCAGAAATTACAGACCCATCAGTCTGATGAGTCTTATATGCAAAGCCATGGAACATTATCATAATGGACCTGATTAGTGCTGATATCAAAAAATCTTGTCAGACTTGGCTCCTATCAGTTTAGCTATATCAAGGGTATATCCTTACTGATTCATAGGTTCATAGGTTCATAGGTTCATACTAGGCTATCTGCCCTAGGGCATTTATAAGCCTATCCAGAGTGTGTTTGGCTTTCGCCACCCATTTTAAATTAATTTTGCTATGCCTTTTTTTGAGGTTAGTATGCTGTGCCTCTGTCTAACAGTGACACAGAAGTGATAGCCGGGGTAAACCTATGATCTCCCATCCACTCATCAAGATTCCTCTTGAAGAGAGTCAATGTGGCACTCTGCCTAACCTGGACTGGGATTTTATTCCAGAGTGAAGGGAGCCTCTGGGTTATGAATCTGTCCCTCCAGCATGTCCTATTTATTTCAGTGCTGAGATTCAAGTCTCTCGATGACTCAGATAAACTTCTTTGAGAGGGGAACACAGGCCATGGAAAGTGGGTACATTTGACATTCTCAAGATAGTTGATACTGCACCTCATGTCAATATAACAAACTAAATGGTTTACAAACTGATCCCTGTTTAGTGAACAGTGGAATTTTTCAAGGATCCATCTTGGGACCTCTGCTATGTAGCATCTACTTCTCTGATTTCCCAATAACAAATGAGGATCCCTGGTTATGCAAGTTTGCAGATGATTCTAAAAAGGGTGTCATCCTCAAGTCCTCCTCTGACAATTAGGCAGTCCAGTGGAAGCTTACAGTTGTTAACAACTGATGCACTAAAAACAGACTCAAATTAAAAGTTAAAAAGTGTGATAATGTTACATTTGGTAAACAATCCCTCCCTCCATTCCTCCATCTTATACTATAGACAGCACCCCACATGAAAATCAGAATGAAGTGAGATATCTTGGAACACAAGTGAATATTTCCCTCTTGTTTGATCATCATGTTACAAAGGTGGTTAGAAACTATTTTTACCATGCACAACTCATTGCAAGAACTATATCTTCAATATCCAAAGAAGTCTGTACCCCCCTTGTATTCCATGCTGACTGGGCCTAAAATAGAATATAATTCCCACTTTGGAAAGCATCTAACTACGTAGCGACAAGCAGCTAAAAAGACCACAGAGGTTATTAACTAGAAAAGATCAAGGGGGTTAAAAAACTAAGCTACCAGAGGAGACTGGAAGCTTTAGTGCTGCATTCATTATACTATAGAACCCTTACAAGTGGTATATGCCTCACTTATTAGAGCACAAGCGATCCAGTACTATAAAACCTATCATCACTTCATAAATCAAACAGTCCTACAAATGCTTCGACCAGATACCCAAACAAAGTAAAGTAGAGGGATAGATTTAGGTAACCTTAAGTCCTAAGCCCAATAAGAAGTCTTTCTTCTTTAGTCTTAGACTAAAGAAGAAAGACTTCTTATTGGGCTTAGGACTTAAGGTTACCTGCATTTTTTCGTTTTAGAGGGATAGATTTGTCACCCAACACCTACCCCAATCTGAAACAAACGTCTTCCTCAACTTAAGTAGTGCAATTCATTATCTTGATTTAAAAATAAACTAGATAATTGGATGGGGCATTCATAAATGTGCCCCTTGTTATGATTGGCTTTGTTTCTCCTTGAAAAAAGAAGTAGGGCCTGGGGTGGGTACTGGCAAAGCCCAATTACCTTGCATTGTGTATGATTCTATGATTCTTTTAAAATTTACAACAGACAGGATAGCTATCTTTATGTTTAAGGTAAAACACTCCAGCACAATAAAATTACCATAATGTTGAAAAAATTCCATGTGTTGAAATATTCAGTTTCATCATGATGTTATTGTTTTCCTTTGATTATGTTATGCTTCCTGCTTGCTAACCCCTTAATACTGGGTCCAGAAAAAAGACATAAAATACTTGTGGGAGCCAGTATTTATAACTTTAACTCTATTTGAAGAAAAATGAAAATAATACACACTTGAAATACTTTTTGTGAATGATGCTATGGGACTGGTGTCATGACAAAACATGCAGAAGCTGTTGTAAAATTTGACCAAGTATATAGTAATTATGACTATGGTTTGGTTACCACTACCCTCTACAATAAGCTGTATGGGAATGCAAATGTAAAAATATCTCATATTATACTTACAAAAGCTCTGTATGCAATTACCCTTACATGAGAAGTAACCAACATAGTTATGCTTATTCAGTTGTGAACTGTAAACTTGGTATTTCCAGAATGCCACTTCTGCAATTAATTATTATATAAACAAAAAAATAAAACAAAACATAGAATGAATAGCCTGTCTGAGAAAGAGGCTTGATTGTCCTACTGTCACTTTATATTCACAGAGATAATTCATTTCCTCTTAATTCCTGTTTCCAAGTACACCCTATCTTTGTGAAGGTCTCCTAAAAGTACTGGCTACAATACTTGTACATTGTAATAGTTTATATCTACCTTAATGAATAAAACTCAAGTTTGTTACTTAAGTTATCAAAATGTCTGCATAAGCATCCATATATTTAAAAATGTATAGCTGCCTGAGAACACATAACACCTATAATCACCCATAACATTCCTTAAACAACATTATACAATTCTTCCTCTAAAACGTGCACACTGATTGACCAGCCCAACCAGCGTGCCCGTTGTAAATCTCTCAATATACTAACGGAAAAAGGTCTGGTCGCCCGGACTTTTTCCGTTAGTATAAAACACTGTCTTGCTATGTTAAAAGAGTTTAACATAGTGACACAGGTTTAAAAAAAGCAACGCAGATCTCCGTTGCTTTTTTTAAAGCTGTCTCGCTATGTTAAAGTCCTTTAACATAGCGACAGAGTGTGTAAAAAGCAACGGAGATCTTGCGATCTCCGTTGCTTTTTTTTTTAAACCTGTCTCGCTATATTAAATGGGTTTAACATAGCGAGACAGCTTTAAAATAAGTAACGGAGATCTCCGTTGCTTATTTTAAAGCTGTCTCGCTATGTTAAACACATTTAACATAGCGAAACAGTAAAAAGCAACGGAGATCTTGCATACCTCGCCAACCGTGGTTAAATCCCGCATTACCCACACCCAGGCGTGGGTTATTGCTATATTAGCTTTTCTTTTTCTAAATGCTGCTCTAATATATACTGTGTTAAGTGCATGAACTTCTGACTCTTATTCTATTAATACCAATTATCTGGCACATACTAAGTATGTGGTTGCAAACAGTAACATGGGATTATCTAAGCAGAGCTTGGATCAGAACCTGAAAGTCAAAAAACTGAACTTGCATCATTAAGCATCATAGGTCGGCATTCAGACAGGTCATCACAGAGATATTTGCTAATATGTTTTGTACCTGAAGGTTACAGCTATGTCAGCAGATATTAAGCCTGTATGAGGTTGCCTTAAATACATAGTTTTCTGTTTTAGTATGGTACTAAAGAATGAAATGATATTGCAGATAATGACTGAATTGTGATGTGTGACAAACACTGAGTGCAACAGGGTAGGGAATGTTAAGACATGAAAAAACTTTTGTCCAAGATCATAAAGAGAAACCAATCTGCCTCGGGGTTCTGATATACACATACGCATACTTTTTGCACACACACACACACACACACACACACACACATATATATATATATATATATATGTGTGTGTGTGTGTGTGTGTATGTATATAGGATTACTGTTGAAATCACATAGTGCTGTTGATTGAAAGGCAAGTGGTTGAAAGGCATTTTATAAGAAGGCACAATGCCTAACCAGACTACTATGAATATACAATACCAAATCTGCAGTGTAATTCAGTAGTCTGAGTTCGGTATTGTGAGTGGAGATCGTGGTACAGTGAGGAACAGGGAAATTATCCATTTCCTGACTGTAGTGCGATCTCGGGGTTGGTATAACGGTACAGTCTAACGGTAAGTTCTGCTGCATAGCTTGAATGACTGATGTCACCTAAAGCTATGTTGAATACTTCAAACTACTGATGGTGGTGAAATCAGTTCCAATGTTTTGCCTGTTCAAGATTATGGATTTCCATTTTATGGTGTGACTATTTAATTGGACAATGAATGCACTTTCCAGATTTCAATAGTAAACATATAACTATATATATATATATATATATATATATATATATATATATATATATATATATATATGTGTGTGTGTGTGTGTGTGTGTGTGTGTGTGTGTGTGTGTGTGTATTTATTATAATCTAGTACCGGGGAATAAGGAAGAACAAAACAAAAAGAGAAAACTAGCTGTATAGAAATTACTTGTTTAGATATTAGCATAGGAATTACTAAGATGGGCCATTGCCACAACTTCTTATATAAGATCTGTGTCAAAGATCACTTTGCATTCTTATTAAAAATAAGAAAAAAAAGATTCAAGCTGGAATTGCTTGTTTAAACTACAGTTTATTAAGTTTAAACAAGTTAAATCAAGAGATGTTCATTTGCCCTTGACAGAGCTTCATCACATCTAAATTATACATATTAGTAATTAGTAATATACACTTTTCCATTTTCAATATTAACAACCATGTAAATTACAAAGAAGGCTTTACTCCAAGAGCAATTAAATTGACCACATTCATTGATAGTGAGTGGAACAGTGGTATATTCACAGTTTTCAACTTTACTGTGACCTGTGCTGTTGACTCCTTATCTAAGTAAGTACAAAGTCGCTGTATATGTGGCTGTTGATGTGGATGTTAGGTATATTATCAATAACAATGCAGGCATCAGGCCCTGCATTTTTGTTATGATGAAACAGATGACCGTAAGACTATGCTCTGTGTAAAATGATGTGATGAGAGAAGGGAGGAGACTGATGGTTAACAGAATTCAAACACAAGGCTGCTCCTAAGGGCAGTGGTACAAGCAACTGTGTGTGAGTCTAGGAAGTCTCGAGTCAGGAGAGACAAGCTAAAAGAAAAACAACTGTGAAGATATGTGTGTGTGTGTGTGTGTGTGTGTGTGTGTGTGTGTGTGTGTGTGTGTGTGTGTGTGTGTGTGTGTGTTTGTATGAAGATTCCCAAGCTCAGAAAACATAGGGGAGGGAAGAGGAAGGGTCAGAGATGGGCCACACATAAGGACAGACTCATGCCAAACAAAAAAAATCATGTAATATGTTTATCCATATATATATATATATATATATATATATATATATATATATATATATATATATATATATAGATAGAACGATGTGTGTGTGTGTGTGTGTGTGTGTGTGTGTGTGTATGCAGTTAGCTAGCTAGATAGAAAGATAGATAGATAGATTGATAGATAGATAGATAAACACAACTATACATATACATACATAAACACATACATGCATATATCTTCATAAGAATGGTGAATGTATATGTGGTTGTTTTAAGTAAGTGCGTGTCTAAGCCTGGACTCACCACAAAATTCTTATTTTAAAACTCTTGCATATTTCTGCTAATAGGCTGAGGGGCTACCTCAGATCTTTTTAAGCTAGCATGTACCCGCATTGTAGTTCATACTACTGATCAGACATATCATAATACGAACAATTCAACTTGGCATTAAATTAATTCTCAGATGCCAAATATAAGTAAACGAGTTGCAACAGAAGTAAAAGTAATAATCAAAAATCTTACTTAAACTTCATATAAGACTGAAATAAATAGCTAAACATCTAGTATGAAAGATAAAAAAAAATGAGTAGACATGAAATAGCTATAATAACAACAACAACAAAAACTGTTTTATTATGTTTTAGTAAAAGTTCCTATGTTCCAGTTTCTTTAACTCAAATATGCTGTTAAAAGAGAATGTCCGACTGAGTCCTGGCTTCCAATAAGCTTTAAGTTGGATCTGCCATTTAAGTTTTTCTTTCTCTAGCTATGCATTCAGATTTCCTTGTAATGGGCCCAAACTGAGTCTCTCAATCACACGATAAACAAAGTTTTCATTGTTCCTGAAGACCTCAGCATATCTAGATAGCGGGTTAACTGTTTTTCTAATGTAGAATCCTCTGCATTTTGCACAGATTGCCCAGTGCACCACAAAGTTGCTATTGCAGTTTTTTCTATATGTGTAGACATACTTCTTTTTCGAGTTTGGACCTATAAAATAATTCTTTAGGTAAAATAAATGCACAACATCTGCAGCCTGGGGGCTGCAAGGAAAGCTTACTACCTATAGCTCTGTGGATGCAATAATTTATTTTTCTACACAACTTCTAATATTTATACCTATTCAATAAATGAAGGATGGTTGAGGGTCCAGAACCTGACTGATAGATTGTTTTTCCCTTTTGATTCTCCGCCTTTTGACAATTTTTCTTTTTATTACATGTGAATCCTTGGAATAAGTTAGGGTCATACTTCTTTTATGTTTGTCATTTCCTTCATTAATACTTGGTTGTGTGGTATGTGATGGTTTCATAGATCTTTATTTTGTTTGAGGAGTTTTATGGGTCTCAGTATGTTGGCCACCAAATTCTCATTGCATCCACTTTCCAGAAAATCTTGTAGCGATTGATCTAGGTTGGTGAGAAATCGGTCCAACTTTGTAGAGACTGTGGCTGTTTTCATTCCCTGTGACTTGATGACATTTTTGTGAGTTTGGGGCGTGTGCTGTTAGCATGTAGAAGTAGAGTCACTCTGTAGGTTTTCTGTAAAGGTCATTCTTGAGCTTCTCCTTATTTCGGTCCTTATAGATGGTGATGTCCAGACATTCCACCTTACTGTAACTATAGCGGTTGGTGAAGTGTCAAAAGTCTGTGGTGTCTTCGATGTAGATGAATCTGTGCAGCTTGTCCAGGGAGCCTTTCTATTGGATAAAGATGTAAAAACTAAAATAATAATAACAATCCATATATTGACAGATTTCTGAGGAAGATTATGTTGGCTAGGCTGGAGGCCAGACCAGCTCCCATAGCTATTCCACTTGTTTGTTTGTACCATATTTGACTGAAGTGAAAGTAGTTGTTGGTAAATATCATATCCAGCAGAGTTCCAATATCTTTAATATCTCTGTTGTTGGTGTTGGTCATTGAGCCCATGTACATTTTTGCAGCATCAGTGTAGTAGTTATAGGGAACAACAGTATATAGGGCTTCCACAACAGTTGTGACTAGTACTGTCTCCAGCTGTAATTTTTTCTTTAATATTTTTCAAGAAATCAAGTGAGTCCAAAATAAAGGAGGGAGCTCTCCTAGCAAACCTTTTAAACTTAAACTCCAAATAAATGGATAAAGGCTCAGTAGTTGAACCAGCTCCTGCTGCTACTGAGGGATATGTGGGATTAGCCATATTTTTGTGAGGTTTTGGGATGCCAAAAAATTGTGGTATCCTAGGGTAAGGGAGTATCAGACAGCTGAAGATAGCATCATCCAGAAGTCTGTCCCTCTGAGTTAAGCTTAGCCAGTTTGATGTCAATGACCTTGACGTATAGATGTGTGGGTGTGAGACAGTATAATAGCATTTTTCAAGAGAGCAATATATCAAACCATGTTCTGTAGAAAAATAATAATGACAGCATGTTATATCAAAATTGCACAATGAAGTGCAAAAGTAATTTAAGTGAAGCCTACTGCTTTCACTCCCAGACACACCCATGCTAATTAATATCTATCTGCTTACATATATATATATATATATATATATATATATATATATATATATGGATTAGTATCACTTCACCTAAAGACCATTTCACTGACACTCATTTCACTGAGACCAAAACACCTAAAGTTCATTTCACCCAACACT
>NC_056745.1:579101704-579116704 GCF_019279795.1 Protopterus annectens | reverse complement strand
AAATAATGTGCAGCCCTGTGGTACTGGAGGCCACAGGCTGTACCCACATTGAAAAAAGGGCTATACCTAGTGAAATGGGAAGGCGGTAAATGAACCACAATAAGTGTCACTCCATCAACTGCCAAGTATGCTGTAATGTCTAGGGTATCATCTACAATGTGTGTACAGGACACCAAGGCATTTTCTTGGCTCATACATATGGCATTTCTGTCACCTTTACCAAAGGTTTGCAACAGATGACTATCCACAAAGACATCTAGTGGGGCATGCCAAATGTACCCTAGTACCATAGCTCATGACATCAATGAAAATTCACAGAACTCAACAGAGCAGGGTTACAACATGCCCATTCACAAACTTGAAACATCAAAAGAGTATGTGCTTATGCTGCTGAAGTCATGGTTCTACTGCCTAGATACATCTGGTGGAGCTTTGCAGTACAGTCTTACCACATGTGAAAAAAATCAGAACTATTTGTACTATTCTGCATAATATAATACTGAGGAAGCACCTACAACATAATGGCACTGCCTAGGGACCACTTTTCCCAGCACCACAGGCAGCCCACTATACCAAGAGTGTTCAAAAAGTGTCTAACTCCAGTTGTAGCTCATTGCAGGCTATGGTGTATTCACATTTGTCCATATTTAGATATATTTGGACCATGCAAATGAAGGCATATAGCGATCCACGAGATCTATTGCACAAGCTGGGATTCCAGGAGAACATTTAAAAGTCTTTCTTGACTTCCTCACACACGACTGTGTCCATGGGATGTGAAGTGGACATCTCATTTCCAAGAGATCTTTTACAGGAAAAAAAATAGATCTTTATTTAAATCTATTTCTAAGGTTTTCCACTCAAACTTCAGTCACTGCAAGGGAACACCTCAGGATTTTAGGTGTAATGGCATCTGTGATTCTCATGATACCCATGGAAAGACTCTACATGAGAATGATACAGTGGTATCTGAAATCTCTTTGGTCCCAACATCAACTCCCTTTATCTTTTCAGATTCCATTACTGAGGATTACAAGAAGAGAACTCACTTGGTGAAGACAAAAGATATCCTTAAATCAAGCTGTCCCCTTATCCCTCCCTACTCCAAAGCAATCAGTCACCACAGATGCTTTATACTTTGCTTGGGGAGTAGTTCCAGGAGAGACAAACGTGCAGGGGGTGTGGGACATCAAGGAAAAATGCAAGCAAATAAATATCAAGGAGATGCTTGCCCTGATCAAGGCACTCAGTTCTCTGAACCATCATTGGTCCCCAATAACTCTTCAAGTTGTTATAGAGACAATACCGCAGTACATCAAGCAAGAGGGATCCAGGTTTTACCAACTTTGCAGATCAGCCATGTTAGCTTGAGATATAACTTCACAGCATGATCTCACTTTGTGGGCAACCTACATTTTGTCAGACCAAAATCAGGTTGCAGCAAGCTAAGAAGAACTAGGGCAGACCCTCATGAATGGAAACTAGATCCGGGGCTCTTCCAAGAGTTGATCCATCTGTGGAGATTTCCTCAAGTAGACCTTTTTGCCTCCTCTCTGAACTATCAACTGGCAAAATTCTGTTCTAGCACTCAATTTAAGAACACCTTGAAAGCAGATGCCATGCCGTTTCTTGTCTTTAGACATAAATGCTCCTGTATGCCTTTCCAGCCTTTCTCCTAATATCCTGAGTACTTCTAAAGATTCAGAATAAATCTCCCAAGATAATTGTGGCTATTCACTTCTGGCCCAAGCAACCATGGTTTTCCCCTCTTTTGGAAATGGTCAAGGGCAATTACCACAAGCTTTCTCACAAAATAGATATACTCACACAAGAACAAGGGTGTTTGATACATCCCAACATCAATCATCTTTAATTGACTGCCTGGATGATAGAGTCTTAATTCCTTTTAGGCACCTGTTTTTTGAGGATATGCAGCAGGTTACTAATGCAGACAAGAAAATCTGTTACTAGAAAATCATATATTAGCAAATAAAAAAGTTTTTTCTAGTTGGAGCTAACAACATAATCAGCACTCATTCAGGGCTAGTTGTTCTCTGCTTTTACAATATTTGTGTGCGTTACTATCCTATAGATTTTCTTATTCTTCATCAAGGTTCATTTACCAGCCATTTCAGCATATCTGCCTATGGATCCTTTCAAGGCACTTGCATATCAAAATGTTCTTGAAAGGGGTTTTGCATAAAAAGCTTCCATGTAAACCAGTGGCCCCTCCTTGGAATCTTAATTTTGTGTTAGAGAAACTAACACTTGCTCCATTTGAACCAGCTAATCTGACTGACTTGAGGTTCTTAACATGGAAAACAGTTTTACTGGTTGCTCTGATCTCTGAAAGAAGGGTATGTGAGTTGCGAACTCTTATGGTGAGTTAACTGTACCTCATTTTCCACAGGAACAGTGTTTCTTTGAGAACTAAACATTCTTTTAAGCCTTGCATCTGAGTTTACTTCAAGCCAAACTACCTGTCTTTTACTTTCCTAACCTAAAAATGACAGAGAAAGGATAACCATACCTTCGATGCCCACAGGCAACTCAGGTATTATCTTGACATAACTAAATTTTTCAGATTATCAGATCAATTGTTCTTTTCTTGTGAAGGTAAGAAGGGACAACATGTATCAAAACAAACTATTTCCAAATGGTTGTCTAATGCTATTATCTTTTGTTATACTCATTCCAGGCAGGGTCAAGGCCCACTCTACAAGGACATTAGCTTCTTTTTTTGGAAAGGGTTGGATTTTAGACATATTCTAGAAGCTGCTACTTGGTCCTCTATACATACTTTTACAAAGCACTATAAGATGGATTCCTTCTCTAGGTCTAGATCATTCTTTGCTAGGACAATTCACCAGGGACAACTGGATCATTCTCCTTCCACCTCCCAAATATAGTAAGGTATGGTAATTTACTGGTTTACTATCAAAACACAAAAATCACTTGTGCGAATGGTGATTTCCGTGACAAATAACGTTGACTCATAAATATTAATTAAAAACAAAGAATAGTGCTCACTACACTCTGTTTGCCTGATAATAAACAAAACTGGTAAAATACAACAAAAAAACAGGCTTAAATAGTGGGAAGTATACTTGCTGTGTTCAGTTCAAGTCAGTCACAGAAGGTAACCAAATGTTCCACAAAGAGAAACGAAGCTGTAAACTGTAAACTGCTTTACTTTGCGAACTCTTAATCCAATAAACAAGAGTCAAAATCACCATAGAGTGTTCATTCGAACCTACTCATCCACTGGGCAATAGCTTGTAGAAAAAACACGCAGCCAGCATGTAAAAATAAATCCAAGCGTCCAGTAGAAACCACGTTTATTAGAATAATTAAAACACAGGGCTAGCGCTTTCAACGAATCTTCATCAGGCCACTAACACACAAACACACTAGCATCCCTTTTATAGCAAAATGCTAAAGTCAACTACTGATGTCACATCCTGTTTGGACATACTGAGGTCAACTCTGATGTCACATCCTGTTATACATAAAATATTTAAAGTGACATCACTTTTGTAGTAAAACGCTACAAACAACTCTGATGCCACATCCTACTACATATAAAATATTATAAAATATATTTTAAAAAAGTTTTAAATTATTTAAAATATTTAAAATATGTATGCAGACATTTTGTAGACATATTCTGAAATAACATTTTACCCTGCTTTAACTACTGCTGCATTTAACATTCAAAATGTTTTAAAATATTTTGAATATCTATGTAACCATCTCATAGACAATCTGCAGCAAATAAAGTGTTTCAAAATTACATACTATTTTCCTATAAATACTGCTACTTATATGCATACCAGTAACAAAAATGGCACGCATATTTAATGAACGATACAATCCCATTTGAGACACTTGTAAGTATAAATACATGCTTAAAATAGGGATCAAATTAATAAAGATATTAATATCTACACATGAGCTATTTAGCATAATTAAAAATGCACAAAAATAATCATTCAAAAAGCTACATCTAAAACTTGTACATCGTGTGCTTCTAAATATCATAATATCTGTAGCAGCATAAATAATTCAGATCAGACATATGCACAGATGTTAATACAGCTGGTATTATAAACATAAAATATAAAATATATGAGACTGAATGTGCAAAATCAGGTGAAATGTGTGCTGGATGAAAAGGAACACATGGTATATCAGCATCTTTCACATTGGCCCTAATAAGCCTGCAGAGTAAAATAACAGAGACAACGATGGAGAAAAATGGAAAAATGTGATGTATAAAATGTTATAAAAGTGAGTAAAAGCCAGAAGTTAATACAGGGTGGCAAAGGGGTGAAAAGCTTCAATGAAATTTCCTAGCTTTGAGTATAGGTTTGATGGAGACTCTGTCATTGAGGCCTGGATGCAAATCAGCCCTAAGCCTGATGATCCATTTGGCCTCTATCTGTTCCGTGGTGTTAAAAATATCTCCTCTTCTACGAGATGGAACATTGTTTTGAATTACTTGAAACAAAAAGCTATGTCCACCCAACATAGCTTTTTGTTTCAAGTAATTCAAAACAATGTTCCATCTTGTAGAAGAGGAGATATTTTTAACACCACGGAACAGATAGAGGCCAAATGGATCATCAGGCTTAGGGCTGATTTGCATCCAGGCCTCAATGACAGAGTCTCCATCAAACCTATACTCAAAGCTAGGAAATTTCATTGAAGCTTTTCACCCCTTTGCCACCCTGTATTAACTTCTGGCTGGTTTTACTTCCACTTTTATAACATTTTTATACATCACATTTTTCTCTCCATCGTTGTCTCTGTTATTTTACTCTGCAGGCTTATTAGGGCCAATTGTTGTGAAAGATGCTGATATACCATGTGTTCCTTTTTCATCCAGCACACACATTTCACCTGATTTTGCACATTCAGTCTCATATATATTTTTATATTTTTATGTTTATAATACCAGCTGTATTAACATCTCTGCGTGTGCACATGTCTGATCTGAATTATTTATGCTGCTACAGATATTATGATATTTAGAAGCACACGCTGTACAAGTTTTAGATGTAGCTTTTTGAATGATTATTTTTGTGCATTTTTAATTATGCTAAATAGCTCATGTGTAGATATTAATATCTTTATTAATTTGATCCCTATTTTAAGCATGTATTTATACTTACAAGTGTCTCAGATGGGATTGTATCGTTCATTAAATATACGTGCCATTTTTGTTACTGGTATGCATATAAGTAGCAGTATTTATAGGAAAATAGTATGTAATTTTGAAACACTTTATTTGCTGCAGATTGTCTATGAGATGGTTACATAGATATTCAAAATATTTTAAAACATTTTGAATGTTAAATGCAGCAGCAGTTAAAGCAGGGTAAAATGTTATTTCAGAATATGTCTACAAAATGTCTGCATACATATTTTAAATATTTTAAATAATTTAAAACTTTTTTAAAATATATTTTATAATATTTTATATGTAGTAGGATGTGGCATCAGAGTTGTTTGTAGCGTTTTACTACAAAAGTGATGTCACTTTAAATATTTTATGTATAACAGGATGTGACATCAGAGTTGACCTCAGTATGTCCAAACAGGATGTGACATCAGTAGTTGACTTTAGCATTTTGCTATAAAAGGGATGCTAGTATGTTTGTTTGTTAGTGGCCTGATGAAGATTCGTTGAAAGTGCTAGCCCTGTGTTTTAATTATTCTAATAAACGTGGTTTCTACTGAATGCTTGGATTTATTTTTACATGCTGGCTGCGTGTTTTTTCTACAAGCTATTGCCCAGTGGATGAGTAGGTTCGAATGAACACTCTATGGTGATTTTGACTCTTGTTTATTGGATTAAGAGTTCGCAAAGTAAAGCACTTTACAGTTTACAGCTTCGTTTCTCTTTGTGGAACATTTGGTTACCTTCTGTGACTGACTTGAACTGAACACAGCAAGTATACTTCCCACTATTTAAGCCTGTTTTTTTGTTGTACTTTATAAATATTAATTAGGTTGTATGGTCGACGCAACAAAGTCGACAAATTCTGTCAACCATATTTTGTAAATCCCCCATTTACATCAATGCTGTGAGTCCCTGCCCTGTGTACACCCTTCTAAATGGACGTACACATGAACGCCAACATTCCGAATGCCACTTCTACCATGGTCGAGGAGGTGGCTGTTGTGCATGTCAATGTTGACCTTTTGACTGTAAACCTAATTTACCCATATATCTAAGGCTACTGCAGCACCGATCAATATGAAGAACACAGTACAGTTGTGTAAGGTGAACTTACCATAACAGTAGAGGTTTGAATGATCACTTTTGCAGTAACCACTCCCTCCCTCTACCACCCTTGTTTTTTGGTGTGTTTATTATGCCAGGGTGTGGACATTTATTTTTTCTTATTCCTAGCCTTGTTCTATTAGGGCTCAGCCTTTTTTCCTCTATTGGCAGGAAAGCTCTGGAGGGTTCGCACCCAAACTTGTCTTTTAGTCAGGTCAGCTTGAGCTGCTTGACAGTTTGGGTGTGTGGAATGTGCCTAAAGCTTTGGAAGCTGGTTGACTATTATAACCTTGGCAGGATATAACCCACATAGCTAAGGCTACTACAGCAGTGATAATTTGAACATCTTATGGTAAGGTCAACTTACACAACTGGACATTGCACTGTAATAATTCTACAAGTCAAAGAAAGACAAATGTTTTAATTTAGTGATCTGAATTTTAATTCATTTTAACAGTCTGTATCTGCCTTAGCTAAGGTATTTGGGCCTATATTAGTTATTCCAGTACACACTTGCAGTCATACTTCTCAGCTGTGCAGATTTATAGGTTCATAGGTAGATACTAAGCTATCGGCCCAAGGGCCTATGTAAGCCTAGCCAACAAGGTTCCCTGGCTTATGCCGCCCAAGAAAGTTATTTTCCTGTGCCACTGTCGAGCAGAGACACAGAAGTGATCCCAGGGATGTATTTCCTCTTTCCCATCCACTCCTCAAGATTTTTCTTGAAGAGTGCTAATGAAGAACTTTGCTTGACATAGATGGGTAGCCTGTTCCAGAGTATGGGAAGTCTCTGGGACAGGAATCTATCCCTCCAGCATGTCCTGTTTATTGTGGTGACAAGGTTTAGGTCCCTAGAGCATGTAGCTCGGAGGGAATGGGATTTCTTTAGGTGTAGCATGTCCAACAGCTCTGGGTTTGACATAGCTTTATATGTTAGGCAGAGATCACCTTGGAGTAGGCGATATGCTACAGACTAAAGCTGGAGTTTTTTGAGGTGGTCAGTGTAGGGCATTTGTTTGAGGCCAGTAATCATCTTTGTGAGGTACTTCTGTGGCCTTTCCAGCTGCTGCAGATGTCTTGTGAGGTACATTCCAAAAGGGGCATTGTACTCTATAATGGGTCTAATGAGTGTCGAATAGAGGGGAACAATGACCTCTTTTTTCCTGGATGAGAACCCTTTTATGATGAGGTGTCCCACATAGAAGGACTTCTTGACTACTGTGGCGATGTGACTATCAAAGGAGAGACTACTGTCCACCTGGGTCACAAGGTCTCTTATCATGCATTCGGTATTAAGTAGATTGCTGCCTATGTGGTAGTTCATGGGTGCAGAGTTTTTTACCAAAGGGGATGACACTGCACTTTTTGGCATTGAGCTTGAGGCCATGGCTCTGACACCAGGCATCTGTCTCAGCGAGGCCCTTCTGTAAGATGTCCACATCATTTGGGGACTTGACTATGGCTCCTAGTTTGCAGTCATCTGCGAACTTCATTAGCCAGAGGCCTTCTGTGTTAGCCTGTACTTCAGAGAAGTAGATACCAAACAGGAGAGGTCCCAGGATGGAAACCTGTGGTACTCCACTTGTCACTGCTTTGAGGTCAAATTTGGAGTCTGCAACTTTTACAGTGTGGGTTCTGTCAGTGAGCCAGTTGGCAACCCATCTTTGTGACGTAGGGATTTATACCTAGTTTAGTGAGTTTAGCTATAATTCCAGAATGGGGGATGGTGTTGAAAGCCTTGTCGAGGTCAAGATAGGCTGTGTGAACCACCTTACCCTCATCTACGGCTTTGGTGACTGCCTCAAAGAAGTCAATCAGGTTCAGGAGGCATGATATGCCTTTCACAAACCCGAACTGGGTGGGATCCAGAGTTTGCAGGTTACCAATGTCTTTGTTTTTGAGTTCCATGGCCTTGCAGACCAGGCTCATCAGGCTAATAGGTCGATAGTTCCCGGGATCTGTGGTGGCTCCTCCTTTGTGGAGTGGGATAACTGTTGCTGTGCGTCATTCAGTGAGCACAAAGCCTGATGCGAGGCTATTATTGAACATGGTGCTTAAGTGAGGGGCCAGTTTGTTCTGAAGTTCATGTAAAACGCAGCCTGGGATGTTGTCCAGTCCCATGGATGCTGTGTTTTTGGCTTTAGAGAGCGCAGCTTTTACCTGCATAGTTGTGATTACAGGGACTCTGCATTCGTCCTGTATAGATATGGGCCCTTTAGGGGGTGACAGGGGGGTAAAGTTAGCACTGAACCTATCTGCCAGGATGTTGGCAATATCAGTTGGTTCTGTAATTTTCATGCCTTTGTGCTGTAACTCAGAGCAGATCTGGGTGTTGCCATCGAGATTCTTGACATAGCTATAGAATGCTTTGTGGTTGTCCTTGGAATTAGTGGCGATTTTGTATACATAGCTAGCTTTGGAGGATCTTAAAAGGGATCTCAGCTTCTTACTGAGGCTGACCAGGGAGCTCCTCCACTCATGGGATTTTACTCTCTTTTGCAACAGTTTCTTCCTTCTGTTGTACAGTTTGTTTATGGCAGGGGACCACCAGATTGGCTTCCTTTTTTTGGAGGATAGCATCTTGGTTCTGTTTGGGATAGCATGATCCATGCACTCGTGTAAGTGCTTATAGGGTGCATTTGTGTAGGATTCAGCAGTTGTAACTGTATTGTCCATCTGCATGGGTGTCATGAAGTTCACCACTTCTGTCTTAAGAAGCATGATGTTGGCTTTGGAGAAATGTTTTACTGTGGTTTCCTTAATGGGAGGGTGGGGGCGGGATGTGGATATCAAGGGTGATTTGCTTATGGTCAGATCGGACCAATGAGGAGTTTTCTTCAGGTGTAGAACACTGGTCACTCATGTTGGTAATGACTAGGTCTAGGATATTGTTGCCCTTGGTGGGGGTGTGGATAAGTTGATCCAGGGCATTGGAGTTTATGAATTCCAGAAAGCGTTTTGCAGAATGCCCAGATTTTTACCTCATATTTTTGTTCTGTTCATCATAACAATTGTGGATTCCTAGATGTTTGTGGAAAATTTCTTAGGATTGAATTCACCAAATAATAACAGCCATCTGAGTATCAAGTTTCGTATCCTTCAGAAAATGCATGGTAACACAAGACCTTTTATTCTAAGAACTTTTTAAGTTTATAAGGGCAGTATTTAAATTGTTCCCGGGATTCATGAACCTTGCGCCAGGTGCACGCATAGCGTAGGCGCCACAACGCCAGATATGGCCGCCGAGCGATTCAGGTACGATCCAATTCCACGTGCACTACCGGCGTGCGCCTGAGTTGCGCCGCCTCCGGCGTAGGTATGTTAAACACCCCATGTGCGATGTTGCACCATGCAAATGAAGGCATATAGCGATCCACGAAGTGGCGCAGGCGTAGCATAAGGGCACGGCAATGTAAACCAAAAAAAAACGGTTTACATATATCCAAACATGACATAGGAGTAACGGAAGGCTGTCAACGTTTGGTATCATACTGGTGCAATATGCCAATGGCGAAAGACACCGAGAATGTCAAAAGAAAACATGCACAAAATGTAAATAATGACATAAATGGTATGTCCGCAGAAACCACAGCAGAACCCCAGGACATGTCCGCGGAAGGTGCAAAACAATGAAATAATATGACAATGTCATAAAAGAGCAGTATAATACACATCAGCTTCACAGCCACAATACACCATAGTATGCATGGAAAGCCACAACCACAGCGCAAGGGTTGCCAAGGAGTGGCGGCAGTGTTCGGCGCTGTAACCATGTATTAGTAGTCAATGCCATGCAAATGAGGCAGATAATACTGAATCGCAAAACCCCCGCCGGCATAAGGCTGCACCAAGCGGCGCAGCGGTAATACACCAAGGAGTGGCCCAGAGGGAATACATGTCAACCGCAGAGGGGTGTGCCACTGTAGGAGGAAGCACATTGGAGCCCAGCAAACATGGGCTGTACAATGCACATCACAGCAGCAGGACCGGCGTGTGAGGAAATAGATGCGCTGAGAGTACACAATGCGCGCAGAGATGCATGTGCACAAGGATGACTACGTTCCCCCAACCCAGTCATGTGACAGCCACCCCGTCAACAACCACGGATACAGGAAGGTGATGCAGAGAATATGAGGAAATGCGGAAGCAGTGTAATTGGAGTCGTAATGAGCAATCAACACCAATCAACCCACGAAGGGCAATTGGCGGCAGCTGACAACTCTGCATGCAGAATCCCGCAAAATATGAAAGGGGAGGCATATGAATGCAAAGAAAGTAGGGGATGTAGCAGAATTGCAAAGAGCGAAGAACCGATACAGCACAGCCAAGTAGAGAGGTAGCATAACGGCGGCGGCAGACAAAATGCATGATATGCCATGTCCCAGAAACGACACATGACAGGGCTCTGCAGGATGCAACCCAGGAAATAGTAGGTGCAACGTGCAGAAACAGTAAGTTAAGGTGTAAAGCTAAACCAATGCAGGCAAGTGTAATGCAACACCAAAGGCAACAGCGTTGCAGTGCCAACGGTAAAACACGGAAGATAATCCACAGATACGGCCACACAGACACACCCAATGACATCACTGGGTGTACAGCACAACAGTATAAAGTGTGAATGCACACAACACACAGCGCGTATTCCCAAACGCCGCACTTTAGGTGTATACAGTCGGGGAACTTTTAAAATGTATATGTTGGGTGCCGCCGTGGCCGTGATACACCAGCATGTGTCAGAGACAGATGGAGTTGCGGAGGAGGGTGCCGACAACTACCGTAGGCCTCAGAGGAGAAGGAGAGTGTTCAGACCAAGGGTAACCTACCAGGGGCTTCAAGACCTGGAGATAGTAGAGCATTACAGGGTGGACAGGGACACGTTACAGCAAATAGCGGAGCTGTGCCGGCCATGCCTGAGAACAAGAAACAACAGAGGGGAGCCCATCCCAGTGGACACAAAGGTATGTGTAAGCTTGCAAATACTGGCTACAGGTACCTTTCAAAGGCCAACCGGGGATATAATGGGCATCTCACAGGCATCAGCATCCAGGATACTACACCAGTTTCTGGATGCCATGTTACGACATGCCCATGAGTATATATACTTCCCCAGATCTCAGGAGGAGTTGGCTAGCAATATGTGCCACTTCCACCATGTGGCACAATACCCGGAAGTACTGGGTGTGATAGACTGTACGCACATACAAATCAAGTCACCACCCGGGGAGCAGGGTAGACGCTACATAAACCGCAAGGGATTCCCCTCCATCAATTGCCAGGTTGTGTGCAATGCGCAGGGCATTATCATGGATGTGTGTGCTGGCAGCCCTGGAAGCTACCACGACTCCCATATCTGGCATGCCTCACAGCTGTATCAGGTATTCGCCAGGGGGGACATCACACAAGGCCACCCTGTGGGGGATTCTGGCTATGCACTGGAGCCATGGATGATGACACCCATCAGAAATGCACACACACACATGCAAGAATGCCATAATGAGGCACACGCACAAACCAGAATAATCAGAGAGCGTGTGTTTGGGATGCTGAAATCACGGTTCCGGTGCTTGGATACATCCGGTGGAGCCCTGCAGTACTCTCCAGGCACATGTGCCCACATAGTCATAGTATGTGCCATGCTACATAATATGATCCTGCGGAAACAGCTGCTGCAGGGACATAATGGTGAAGGGCCACAAAGCCTGCCACAACTGCCAAGGCAAGCACAGGCACAGAGCATTCAGCGCCATGAACACACTGTGCCAGCCCCAGTAGGCAGATGGAGGCGTACCCAATATGCCTATGCCTTGGCAAAGAGGGAACGTATAGCACATACTCTGACAGCATAGGCTCCATGGACTGACACCTCCCTACCTGCACACACAGTGAAATGGATGGCACACAAACATGGCCGCCCTTAATGTGTACCGTATGGGCAGTCCCATGTGTGACTCCAACATAGGTAGCACCCAAACACTGCACACCCAACAGCCAGTGGAGCATGGAACGCAAACACCTCAACCGTATGCGGGTCCTACAGCAGACGGCGTTGCCGTATGCTGCCACGTTCGCCGCAAGGTGTATACATATGTACATATGTGCATACACAGATATGGAGATAGATATCATTACACACGTAGAAATATATGTACACATACACATATATAAAGTACAACAGGGAAGACAGGGAATCAGAGGGATGCAAGGTGACAGAGACGTAAGAGGCGATATCTGTACATAGTAAACATAGTGAACGACAACCTGAGTATCCGGGAGGGTTGACAGAACAGGGAACGCCACCCATGGAAAGGTCAACCTACCTAAATGCATAATCGCGAGTCGGGATGATCGCCAGGCCACGGTACAGTAACAGGACATGTGCGGGTAATATTATTATGATGTGAGGGCAGAGGTAGACACCGCCGCCGGTGATGCGGGCAACGCAGGTACTGTGTGCAACCGTCCCTGTGACAGCGGCAGTATGTGTATGTTTGCGGTGAGGGTGTCGTGTGTTCCGCTGTACGAGTGTAATGTGTGTGCCACTGTAAAATGTGTATGTAGGTGACATGTGACAGGCGGAATGGAATAACATGTGTAGGCATACAGTATAGGAACCACAGGCGTATGTACAGCAGTACCCCCAAAGTAGTACTGAGAGCCCCTCCCTGGCTAGGCACGTGGTGATGTAAAACGATGCAAAGCGAAAATGTCCCACAATGTACCACAGGACTATAGCCAACATGAAATGCAAAGGACGTATGTACAAACTATTACCGTATGTATGGCACCGATATGTTAATTGCAAAATGATACGTTGGCAACGTTACACAGCAATAGTCATGTACTGCGGAAATACGCATGTGCTACCCCGGCACCGATCGTGGCTACGTGTCGGCCCGTAAACACCGCTGTGTGTTCTACGAGTGTCAAACAAGCAATCGCCACCCGAATAGGTGGCAACCGGTAGCATACAGGCTGTCCCAAGTACAGGACCACAATGACTGTAAATATCCGGGACAAAATGCCAAGGGATAGTCGGCACGTACGAACAACCGCAGATATACTACCGATGTGATGGAGGAATACATGCAGGAAGCACACATGCAGGCGATACCGACACCAGACGACATCAACAAAACCTACACTCCCAGAACAACAGACAGGTAACTTGCAGCTCCCCAGGCAGGGATGGAGCACACACACAAGCATACCATGTATGTAGAAATGCAAGGCCCACAACCAGGACCCGTCACCCACAACCGCCGATATACCCCATCGCACATATCAAAGGGATACAAGCCGCAATAGCAGCAAAAACATACAGGCAGTCAATGACAGTGGCATAACTGCAACATCCCACGTGGGAAACACTATCAGCAGCGGATGCATACCTGCATCCGTTGTTTAAAGGAATACAAGAGCTATGTTACACATCCGAATGCAAAACGCCATCGACAGACGCCGCCAGGACAGGGACACCCACATGTCGAACATAATACCATACCCAACA
Source organism: Protopterus annectens (assembly GCF_019279795.1). Lineage (NCBI taxonomy): Eukaryota > Metazoa > Chordata > Ceratodontiformes > Protopteridae > Protopterus > Protopterus annectens. The sequence continues at coordinate 579,102,908 of NC_056745.1, read as the reverse complement.
CACACAATCCACGGCTAACACCACTGCGAAATGTACCTGACGCCACACATAGCGGCTGCAGTCACACATAACATAACACAATACAGACCATCTCCACGAAGATAGTGCAAATAACCAACGCCCAGGCGAGGAATGAACTATGCCCTAGTTACGACGCATTGCAATGCGAATGGAGTAGATGCACAGGTGATATGCGCATAAGTACACACCGAGGAACAGCTATTGGTGTGATGAACCCACATGTCGCAGGTGACGACGGATATAAGGAAGACTCCTAGGATATTCAAACTGTATGCTCATACCGAACCAGTAATAAAAAACGGCTCAAGTGAGAGATAACGATATAGCGAGACTCGCTACGGAAAACAGAAGTAAACACAGGAAAGGTATGTAGAACCCACGAGATGTACTGGTGTGTAACGCATGATGTGTATGACGAAGCTGCACTGTATGTGAACGGTGTTTGTAAGTAAGGATACCTGTCCATAAAGCAGAGAGTGGTGAAAGGTGGTTATGTAGTGCTATCCCGCTGAGCATACCAACGACTGTGGACACCGTGTGCACAGCAGTGGGACATCATGTACACAGCCAGGATAACCCAAGGGCTGCCACAGGGGCAAACACAGAACAATGCCACCACCCATGCCGATGCTGGCAGTGGATGTCCAACAAGGAAGTGCCACAGCAGGGGATAGGACATGTATGTATACTGTCACAGCACACATGTGTATGGGCATATACCGTCGATGTCATACGTAATATCGCCACGACGCACGTATGCGCATGTAGGGGTTACCATGTCAAGTATGTGTAATGTAAAGCTGTCATGGTGGATATGACAGACATCATACACAGTATCACAGGCATAGCATGCATAATGGAGGTATGGCCTAGTGTTATGTACACTAACAGGATATGTATGGCCTGTACATATGGGACAGAGTAGTAGCAGAATAGCCACCGAAATGGAAGGAACACCAAGTAACCATGTCCAAACGATCTGTAGCAGGTGCAATGTGCGCAACAATGAAGTCCGGCAGGTCCATGTGTAAACACATGTGCAGTGTACACAGTAGTGCCACCTCCCATGGTAGTGTCCACTGAACAGCAGAGGTGGATGTCAACTGCATGTCTACACAGTACTGCTGCTGTGGTGGTACCATGACTATGTGTCACCCTATCAGCAAGGGAGCTATCACATGAC
>NC_056745.1:578729827-578739827 GCF_019279795.1 Protopterus annectens | reverse complement strand
TCGAAAAAATGCACTTTCACTTAAGTGAGTTTGCGAATTTACATTTCTGTGAAAATTCGCTAGATCAAAGTAGATCCATATATATATATATATATATATATATATATATATATATATATATATATATACATATATATACATATATATATATATATATATAATATAAATATATATATATATATATATATAAATATATATATAAATATATATATATATATATATATTATATATATATAGTTACATCTATATATAGCTATAGAGATATAAGTGTCTATGTCAGTGAAGTAAATACTGTGGGAAAAAATAGCCAGGGAATTGTTATGGTTCGGCTTGTATAAGCCCTATGGCTGAGAGCCTAGTACCAACCTATGAACCTATGAACCCCAGGATTCAGCAAGCTCTGCATGGCATGCAGGAATAGTGCAGGAGCTGCTGGAGGCAATATGGCCACAGAGAGATCCATGAACAAGCTCCCTGTACATGCACAAGCGCTCCTGCACGGACACAGCTCCTGTATGCAAATTACCCCATTTGCAGGTGGAGGGTGGTGAGGATGAGAATGCTGACAACCAACCCACAGTGAGGAGAAGGAGAAGAGTGTACAGACCCAGGGTAACCTACCAAGGGCTACATGAGCTGGAGATAGTGGAGCACTATAGGATGGACAGGGACCTCCTACAGCAAATTGTTGAGCTGTGCTGGCCACACCTCACACACAGGACCAACAGAGGGGAACCCATCCCAGTGTATACCAAGGTATGCGTAGGCCTACGAATACTAGCCACAGGTACCTTCCAAAGGCCAACTGGGGATATCATGGGATCTCACAGGCATCAGCATCCAGGGTACTCCACCAGTTCCTGGATGCCATGTTAGCATATCCCAGTGAGCACATATATTTCCACAACAGCCATGAGGCGTTGACCAGCAATATGCGTCACTTCCACCAAATAGCAGAATACACTGAGGTAGTGGGTGATAGAGACTGCACGCACATACACATCAAAGCACCACCCAGTGAGCATGGTAGGGTCTATATCAACTGCAAGGGCTTCCCCTCCATCAACTGCCAGGTCATGTGCAATGCCCAGGGCATTATAATGAATGTGTGTGCTGGCTGCCCTGGAAGCTATCATGACTCCCACATCTGGCATATGACGCAGCTGTACCTGAGATTTGCCAATGGAGACATCCCTTACAGCAGTCTAGTGGGGGATGCTGGTTACACACTGGAGCCATTGCTGATGTCACCCATCAGAAATGCAGACATACCCTAACAAGAACTCCATAATTAGGCATATGCACAGACCAGAATCATAACAGAGTGTGTGTTTGGGATGCTCAAGTCATGGTTCTGGTGCCTGGACACATCCGGTGGAGCCTTGCAGTACTCACCAGCTACATGTACCCAAATTGTTATCGTATGTGCCATGCTACACAATATGATTCTGCGGAAACAGCTACACCAGGAAAAGCATGGGGCAGGGACACACAACCCCACACCATTGCCAAGGCCTGCACAGGCACAAAATGACTCAGAGGAGGAACAACTTGAGCCTGCCCCATTAGGCAGAAGGAGGCATGCCCAGTATGCCCAGGCCATAGCAAAGAGGCAATGCACACTGACATGGTAGAAACCCATGGAATGACACCTTTATCTGACTCACACATACAGTAAAAGTGATGCCAAACGTGACACTACCTGTGCTTAACCATGTATAGAGAGTGTACTATGTGCATCCGACATAGTTTGCCCTCCGGCACCATTTTCAATATTGGGATAGCCACAAGGTAAGTCACTCTCCCTATCAATTGCCGAATGGATTAGTACATTCTGTTACTTGTATCTATGGTATGGATGTGAGCATGCAAAGGAATCGGGTGGCTGAATGGGATGCCAGCAGATAGTAGACACCTATAGTGGCAGCATGAGATCTGTAACAAATACTGGTGTCACCATAGTAGCCACTAGACAAGGTGACAAAAACTCACTGCAGGAAATGTGGTGGGCCACATGTTTGTCCATAGGACACACACATGCCAGTCAGGGAGGCTCACATACCCAACAACAGTCTCAGCCAACAGGACAAGTGTAGACAAACATAAACAAAGGCTGTGCTAAAGCCTCTGATTGATGGCTATGGAGAACATTCCCACTCAAGACCTACACAGAGAGACTACAACAGGTCAGGCAGTGGGATATTATTTCTGAAGGGTAACAAGTCTGAAACTGAAATGTAGGTCAGTCAAACCTAACACCTGTAGTACACTGATATGCATCTAGTCAGCATGATAGGTCAGAATACAGAATAAAATGGGGTACCTGAAATACCAGTACAGTCATAGCAAATGTGTACAAGTGTCAGGTTTGCCTCCCAATCATATGTAGAAATGTAGTAGCATGTATTTGTAGGTATAATAACAGTGGAGCACAGATTACCTGAGCCGGCCAAAGTAGCAGGATAGATTGTAGCATGTGTACAATATGCAGGGCTGCATGTGTTAGGTTGGTGTGTGTTGTATATTGTGTGAGAGTGGACAGTATGTAGGCATGGTGAGGTTTGTCCTGGTGGCCATTGGCCAGTATTGACGATGATAGGGCTACGTTCTCACAACTGCAGTGCCAAAAACAATACATCCCAGCAAAACACATTCCAACAGTAAGCCATAGTAAATGTTTGGAAGTAATATCTGTCACCATCTGAAAGATGGACATGGCATGAATGTGGGCCCAGACATACAAACAGTACACAGGGGGAAATACCGCAGACAGACAGTGTATAATATGTTACTTTCAAATGGACACCCCTTTGGAATTGTACATACAGGTTAGCAGCACATTAGTTGGGTTTGTAGTAGGGAATACCGATGTCGTCCAGCCAAACACTGGCAGACCACAAAGGTCAAGGGTATGAAGCATTGAGAAACAGCTTATGTCCCTGCACAAGCCAGCATAAGTGGAATGCTCCATGCATATCTGTGAGTCAGATGCAAGTAGTCTCCATAGCACACATGCACCCAGCTCACCCCACCATCACACACATGTAGCTATCTGGGCTTATCCCTGCTGTTGGGAATGAGTACAATATGACCCCCACCTCTGTATGGCAATAGCCAAAGAATGCAGCATGCAGAGCAGGTGTCTTATGCAGGTGTGTCCCTAGCTGTAAGCAGCACCCTGCCAGCACCCACACCACTGGATCAATAATGACAGAAAGTATTGGCATTAACACCTTGCATACCTAGCCCGTCACCCCAGGGAAATATAGTGTCTTGCAATCTGGGACTGTAGGAGTGACACAATGCAACAGCCTGCTACACCTGGCCTGCATCACTATCAAATGGCCTACAGTCCTCTGCCAAAGGCCTGTGTCTCACCCATACTGCCAATGTGTGTTATGTCATGGACTCCCAAATAACAACATAACACAGTCCACAGAACCCAAATGCAAGGCCATGTGGACAAATCCTAGTAACATGTCCACCATGTCCTACTGTATGAACTGTGGACCAACACTGAATTACTGCTGGGATGAGGTGATAACTACAGGGAACTTATCAGATAATTTTTGCATAATGTTTGAAAGAGGATAGAATAATAGAGGGGGGTAGGAGCATGGGTGGCATGGAGTGTGTGAAGTCCAAAACTCAGCCGTGTGCACATACTATCCCTGCCTGCAAACACAGGAATCTGTGGCTACAAACTTGCTCATAAACCACAATGTGAAGGGGTAATGTCCAGAATTATGACCCCTGCCTCTGGGTAACCTGTAGAGAATCTGTACAGCTGTGAGGTATGGCCACAGCAGGATATGGCCATACTGTCACGTTGATGGATGTACAAGCATGGGATCCTCAGCCACCACTGTACCAAGGTGCTGAACCCTTTACACAGACCCAGCAGCAAGTGTCTGCAGCTTCCCCTCCAGAATGGCATTATTGTGCAAGAAAACGTAGGCTGCAGACCACAATACTGGGCACAGCTGCATCCACCCTGTGTTGCCCAGGACATTACTGCAAGCAAATATGTATACCTGACAGTCCTTGATGACATAAAACATCACAGTGTAAAACAGTACATATGTCTGAATATCTCTGCTAACACCAAGACCATGTAGCAGAAGCAGCACAAACACAATTACCTACAGTAACCCAGTATCCTTTGCCCATTTTGACCCCATATTGTCAATCGATCTACAGATATCCCGCAGAAACAGGTTGCTAGCTGTAGGTGTGGAACACAAAAGCCTGCACTAGAGTACAACCTACCTGGAATAGAGTCACACATTTAATAGGTCATACTGGGCATGCTCCAACCCTTACGAAGCCCATGTCTGACAACAACATACTGAAACATCATACTGGGCATGCTCACACATTTACAGAAATTAAGCCCATGTCTGGCAACAACAGTGGACTATACATATCTTACAGTCACAGATGTTTGTGCCCATACTCCTCAGTACACACCAGTCATGCTTTGCATAAACATTGGATAGGAATACACACATATATCCAAGGACAACACACTATAGTAGGCCAAAATTACACATACATAGTTGTGTGGAAGAGAGTGACAGACAGTGACAAAGAGCCTCCCATCATGAGGCCTGTCCCACCCAGCACACACCCAATTGGCTAAAACCACATGATGTGCAAATGTCAATCACTGTAGACATTTGCCTCTGATATCCCTCAGGACTATAGTGTCTGTGGTGCTTGTGTTAACTGTGCAACATGACTGTACAAGTCAGTAGTCATCTAGCAGTAGTATAAACATACCTGTGGAATATAAACCTGTGTGTGCCTGAGTGCTGTGTGTCTGCTTCCAGATGAATGGGTTATGGCCCATGCACACACACTGAACCCTCCATTGCCCTACTATGGCAAGCCTGCTGATGTCTTTACTTTGAAATACACCTTTGGGGAAAGAGTAGCCCTGTAATTGCCATGGCATGTGCAATAACTGTGTAATACTATAATGTGATGTACTAGTTAGGTAGGAGTTCTAATCCCAGACATGGCAACTGTGTGTGTGTTTGTCTGTGTAGGGATCAATGCTTTTGAGGCCATTCACACTCACTACAATTTCAAATACCCTACTTTGGCAGGGCTGCTGATGTCATTCACTTTGAAATATACCTTTGAGGAAGGAATAGCCCAGTAATTTCTGTGGTGCATCCTGCTGTAGTGTGATGCACTAGTTAGGTAGGAGTTCTATTCCCAGACATGGTAACTGTGAAACACTGTGTGTCAATGTGTAGGGATCAATGTTTTGTAGCCATTTACAGTCACTAGGCACACCTGAAAATGGAGAATATTGGTATCTGTGCAGTAACAGAGAACTGATCCAAGGCTCCAGAGAGCATCCCTGCAGTACCAGGTACAGCTCTCACCACACCTGTCGGCCACCAAACTAGGACCAAAACAATAAAGATGGAGGAGTGTCCATATTCACCAAGAATATTCACACCACTAGGCTGCTTGCCCAACAGAATGTGTCTGAAATACCCCCGGTGCAACTAACACTAGGTAAGACTGCAATCCAAATTGTATAGCTTGCTACAGATCCCCCACCATGCCCCAAGATTCCCACTACAGCTTTTGAAACATACTGGAAAATATTATGATACAACCAAACACCCTAATACTGGGTGACTTACACTACCCTGCCACTAACTGGGAAAAATACTTGTGTACCAACACGTGTTCCCAACGGTTCTTGGAAGTCATAATTCCCAATGCCCTGGATCAAGTAACCCATAGTCCCACCAGGGGTGCAAATATCCTAGACCTGGTCATTACCAACATGGAAAATCAATGCTCCACACTTATGGTTACCCATCAGTGGTCAGGTCTGCCCATGAGCTAATCACCCTTAACATCCACATCCCTACCCCATACACCAGTAAAAAAACCCTCCGTAACACACATCTCCAAAGCCAACGTCATGCTACACATGTCAGATGTGACTAATGTCATGACACCCATGCAGATGGGAACTGAAGGGATGACTGCTGAATCCTACATGAAGGCACTGTAAGAGCACATCCACTCATGCATAAATTGTGCCATCCAATATAGAACCAAGATGCTCCCCAGCAAGAAAAGGAAGCCAATGTGGTGGCCCCTTGCCATAAACATACTGTGCAACAAAAGGAAGAAACTGTTGCAGAAATGGGGGAATTTCCAGGATGCAAAATCCTCCCTCACCAGCCATAGTAAGAAGCTGAGATCCCTCATAACATCCGCCAAAGCTAGTTACGAACATAATATAGCCAAAGATGCCAAAGACTACTGCAAGCCATTCCATAGCTATGTCAGGAATCTAAATAGCAATGCTCAGATCTGCTCTGAGCTAAAACAGGATGGTATTAAATATACTGCTCCCAAAGGTATTGCCAATATCCTGTCAGATCAATTCATTGCCAATTGCACCTCCCACCCCCAAAAGGGCCCATCTCAACACTGAAAGATTGCCAGATTCTGGTAATAATGTCCACATAGGTAAAAAACACATTCTCCAGAGCTAAGACAACAGCAGTCTTGGGACCAGTCAACATCCCGGGCTGTGTACTACATGAACTACAAAATGAACTGGCAGCTACCTACGTGCCATGTCTAATCATAGTCACACCTCAGGCTTCATAACCACTGTGTGGCACACAGCTGCAGTTATCCCAGTCCACAAGGGGGGATCCACCTTGGATCCTGGGAACTGCAGCCCCAGCAGTATGGCATGCCTGATCTGCAAGGCCATGGAATGCATTATCATGGAAAATAAAACAAAGACATTAGCAGTCTGCAAACACTGAACCCCAACGAGGTTGGGTTTGTGAAGGGTCGATCATGTCAACTCAACCTGATTGATAACTGTGAATCAGCCTCCAGAGCTGTGTACGAGGGTAAGGTGGTTCACACAGCCTATCCGGACCTCACCAAGGCTTTCAACACCATCCCCCAGTCTGGAATCATAGATAAATGTATCAAGCTGGCCATTAATCCCTATGTCACCCGATGAGCTGCCAACTGCTGTACTGACAGAACCCACACTGTAAATGTGGGTGACACCAACCACAGCCCAAACAAGTGACACTTGGAGTATCTTAGGGTTCAGTCCTGGCACCACCTTTGTTTGACATCTACTGCGCTGAAGTACAGTCCAACAGTAAGGGACTCTGGCAAACAGAGGTCGCAGATGACTGCACACTGGGAGCCAATATTGAATCTGCACATTATGTGGATATTCTGCAGAAGAGCCTTACAGAAAGACATGCTTGGTGCCTGAGCAATGGCCTCAAAATCAATGCCAACAAATGTATAGTTATCTTCTTTGGGAAGGGACATGTACCTGTGAAGTACTACATAGGTGACAATACACTAAACACCTAAAGTGTGATAATAGACTTAGGGACACAGGTGGATAGTGGCCTCACTTTTGATAACCACGTCACCACAACAGTCAGGAAATCCACCTATGTGGCACACCTCATCACTAAGGGCTTTACATCCAGGAAAAAGGAGGCCATCGTCCTACTGTAGTCATCTCTCAGTAGACCCAGTACAGACTACAATGGCCCGTTACATATGTACCTCACAAGACATCTGCAAATCTGCAACAACTAGAAAGGCTACAGACATACCTCACTAAAAGAATCACAGGCCTAAACATGATGTCCTATGCTGACCATCTGAAAATCATCCAGCTATACTTTGTCACATATCATGTTCTCAGAGGAAATCTCTGCTTAACATAATATGCCATATCAAACCCACAGCTGTTGGACATGCTACGCTTAAAGAATTCCAAACCCTCACAACCACATGCTCTAGAGATCCAAATCTTGTCATCACAATGAACAATACATGCTGGAGGGATGTGTTCCTGACCCAGAGACTCCCCAGACTATGGAATAGACTGCCCATACATATCAAGCAGAGTGCCTCTTTGACCCTCTTCAAAAGGAACCTGGACGATTGGATGAGAGATAGGAAATTGACCCCGGGGATCATGTCAGTTGCCCTGATAGATAGGGGTCCAGGAAAGTAAATATTGTGGGAAGACATAGCCATGGAACTATCATGGCTAGGCATGTATAGGCCCTAGGGCCGATAGCCTAGTACCAACCTATGAACCTATGATCTACACTTTCCATTGCCCAACCTTGGCAAGGCTGCTGATGTCATTCACTTTGAAATACACCTTTGGGAAAGGACTAGCCCAGTAAGCTCCATGGCATGTGCTGTAACTGCGTAATGCTGTAGTATGATGTATTAGTTAGGTAGGAGTTCTAATCCCAGACATAACAAGTATACAGGTTTGTGTGTTCGTGTGTGTGTTTGTTTGTCTGTGTAGGGATCAATGCTTTTGAGGCCATTCACAGTCACAACAACTTCCATTGCCCTACTTTGGCAAGCCTGCTGATGTCATTCACTTTGAAATACACCTTTGGGGAAAGATTAGCCCAGAAAGCTCTGTGGCACATGATATAATTGTGTAATGCTGTAGTGTGATGTACTAGTTAGGGAGAAGGTTTAATCCCAGACATGGCAAGTGTAAAAGAGTGTGTGTGTTTCTTTGTCTGTGTAGGGATCAATGCTTTTGTGGCCTTTCACAGTCACTACAACTTCCATTGCCCTAATCTGGCAAGCCTGCTGATGTCATTCACTTTGAAATACACCTTTGGGGTAGGACTAGCCCAGTAAGCTCTGTGGTGTGTGCTATAACTGAGTAATGCTGTATTGTGAGGTACAAATTAGGTAAGAGGTCTAATTCCAGACATGGCAACTGTGAGACTTGGTGTGTGTGTGTGTGTGTGTGTGTGTGTGTGTGTGTGTGTGTGTGTGTGTGTGTGTGTGTGCATTTGTCATAGGTATCCTATGTGGAGGTAGCAGTGAGTGTGTAACAACAAGGCTTATTTTGTGGTGGGTTTTGCAAATTTCTTATATGGTGGGCCTATTATATGTGACAATGTCCACCTTACAAGGATAACAGATGTCAAACAGCAGAGAGGCTGGGGTAGACAATCCATACCCCTACATGTGACATCATGGTGTGGGGAACAATATAGACAACCCTTGTATTACCCAGAGAACACTCTCCACCCATGTCTCATACACAAACGCACTTGGCTAGGCAACAACCACTATGTTGGCAGTTCCCTGCATATTGCCCAAAGATAGTAACCATGGTGTGATTGCAGTGGATTACAGAGGACATGGCACCCTGTCCCATCACTACAATAGGCAAATCATTGCATACTGTGCTCCTTCACTATGTTCCTCACTGGACACCTGCAACAACTGTCGAGCCAGCAAATGTAACCCACAAAAGACATGCAATGCCTTAAACACATGCCCTGTATGGACAAATGCCACTGACACCCAGGAATACCCGTATCATGCTGTCAGTGTAGGTGCAGGGTTAACCTGTTGTCCATTGCCAGTTCTCACCTCATGAGGTCAGGAATGGCACATCTGATGATAACAATCTGTCGACACAGCATGGCGCAGACACCCCAGGTACATTTCCACATGTTACAGAACATGCATGTGGGACATGTGCACATCCCAGACACCATACATGTTATGGAATATAGAACACATACATGGCCACCATTGCACAGCACTGGCCACCCACAATAGTAACCCAGATGACTTGATGGTGAATACAATACCCACCTGTGTGGGCCAGTCCAGACACTGCACTCCTGAGCCACACTGCAGGCCATTGTCATGTGGCCTAAAGCCAAGGTATAACCTTTACCTAGCCTTGTACAGCCTTCTGGCACAGTCAAATACTACACACCTGTGAAGCAATGCATCCATGCATGTCAGTGCTGGCAAACTGTGTGTGTGTGTGTGTCTGTGTGTGGAGTATAATGATTTGGACAGCATTCACATCCACTATGCCTCCTATTGGCCTTCTGAAGTATGCCATCTGATGTCAGACACCTTGAGATACCCTTTGCCCACATATCATCCTGATAACCCCTGTGGT
>NC_056745.1:578714827-578724827 GCF_019279795.1 Protopterus annectens | reverse complement strand
ATCAGTGTCTGTGTGTTAGTAGACCTGTAGTTGGGAATATCCTGAGGCTCTTCACACCCACCGCACCACCCATTGCCATAGTTAGATGTGGCTGCTGCTGTACCGGACATGACATGTACCTTGTTATGCTCCTCTCCCTAAGGGCTGCCTGGGTCTTGCAGTACCAGCACAACACTGTTGTATAAATGGGTTGATAGGCACTGAGTTCTGGCAAGTGTGTGTATGTGTGCATGTGTGTATATATGTAGGGTACAGCATGCCAAGACCACATACTCCTATTACAATATGCATTGCCAGACAGAATCAGGGATAGTGATGTTGCTGCCCATAGGAGAGGCATGACAATGCATCACCCTACTATGCCTGTGGCATGTGCATTAGATGCATACCCCTGTAGTAGCACTCTTGGGATGGACAAGGGGTTGTTTTGCAGTCCTGGTCAATGTGTGACTGCGAGTATGTCAGAGTGTCATCATGGGTTCCAGTGCGTACAATATCCACAGTGGGGCGTGAGTGCTGGGTATACTGTCATTACACCGTGGTACCCCCAGTACATGTTCCATGTACCACTCTATGGTGACCACTGTCACCATCAACCATACAGGTAACAGATAACACTATCCAGCCCAGTTAAGCATGTGCTGTGTGCAACCTACCTGTAACATATTGGACACACTGACAAGGTAGTTAGCACTGATAGGCCCAGGTCTCTCGGATGTGTGTCTGACTGTTATGTGTTTGCAATGTGCATATGACGGTATGTCACACTATGTATTGTCCATATGCAACCATTACATCCCCCATTACATACTGTACATGCCTGGGGATGTTCTGCATGTAACATGTAACCTGGGACACACCTCATCCTAAAAGCTGTGTAGTGTGTGCAATTAAAGCCACACACATCTGTAGCACTACATACCTAGGTAGAGGTCTAGTCCCAGTGTTGCCAAGTAAGAGTGTGCATGTATGTGGAGGTATCTACTTCATAGGATCATAGGTAGGTACCAGGCTATTGGCCCTAGGACCTATATAAGCCTAGCCAAAAAGGTACCCTGGCTTTCACCACCCAAGAAAATTATTTTCCTGTGTCTCTTGTCAAGCAGAGCCACAGAAGTGATCCCCGGGGTGAATTTCCTATTTTCCATCCAATCATCAAGATTTTTCTTGAAGAGTGCTAATGAAGAGCTTTGTTTGATATAGATAGGTAGTTTGTTCTAGAGCATGGGAAGTCTCACAGGAATCTCTGCCTCCAGCATATTCTGTTTATTGTGGTGACAATGTTTAGGTCCCTAAAGTGTGTAGCTCGGAGGGATTGGGATTTCTTTAAGTAGTGCATGTCCAACAGCTCTGGGTTTGACATAGCTTTGTATGTTAGGCAGAGATCACCTCTTAGTAGGCAATATGCGATGGAGTAAAGCTGGAGTTGTTTGAGACGGTCTGCATAGGGCATCTGTCTTAGGCCTGTAACCCTCTTTGTGAGGTATTTCTGTGGTCTTTCAAGTTGTTGTAGATGTCTTCTGAGGTACATACCAAAAGGGGCATTGTACTCAATAATGGGTCTAATGAGTGCCGAGTAGAGGGGAACAATGACCACTTTTTTCCTGGATAAGAAAACTTTTGTGATGAGGTGTGCCACATAGAAGGATTTCCTCACTAATATGGCAATGTGATTATCTAAGGAGAGACTGCTGTCCACCTATGTCCCAAGGTCTCTTATCACACTTTCACTGTTAAGTAGACTACCACCTATGTGGTAGTTCATGGGTACAGAGTTTTTACCATAGGGGATGACAATGCACATTTTGGCATTGGGCTTGAGGCCATGGCTTTGACACCAGGCAAATGTCTCAGTGAGGCCCTTTGTTAGAATGTCCAGATCGTTAGGAGTTTCAATTATGGCTCCTAGTTTGCAGTCATCTGCGCACTTCAATAGCCAAAGACCTTCTGTGTTAGCCTGTACTTCAGAGAAGTAGATACCAAACAGGAGAGGACCCAGGACTGAACCCTGTAGTAATCCACTTGTCACTGGTCTGAAGTCGAATTTGGGGTCTGCTACTTTCACAGTGTGGGTTCTGTCAGTGAGCCAGTTGGCAACCCATCTTGTGACATAGGGATTTATACCTAGTTTAGTGAGTTTATTTATAATTCCAGAGTGGGGGATGGTGTAGAAAGCCTTGGCGAGATCTAGATAGGCTGTGTGAATCACCTTACCCTCGTCTACAGCTTTGGTGACTGCTTCAAAGAAGTCTATCAGGTTTAGGAGACATGATCTGCCTTTTACAAACCCAAACTGGATGGGGTCCAGAGTTTGGAGATTACCAATGTTTTTGTTTATAAGTTCCATGATGATACGTTCCATGGCCTTGCAGACCAGGCTCATCATGCTAATGGGGTATTAGTTCCTGGGGTCCGTGGTGACTCCCCCTTTGTGGACTGGGATACCCATTGCTGTGTGCCATTCAGTGGGCACAAAGCCTGAGGTGAGGCTATGATTGAACATGGTACTTAGGTGGGGTGCCAGTTTGTTCTGCAGTTCATGTCGAATGCAGCCTGGGATGTTGTCAGGTCTCATAGAAGCTGTGTTCTTGGCTTTGAAGAGTGTGTTTTTTACCTGTGCAGTCAGGATTACAGGAACTTTGCATTCTTCCGGTATAGAGATGGGCCCTTTAGGGGTGAGAGAGTGGTAAAGTTAGCAATGAACCTATCTGCCAGGATGTTGGCAATATCTGTTGGTTCTGTATATTTAGTGCCATTGTGCTGTAACTCAGAGCAGATCTGAGAGTTGCCATTGAGATTCTTGACATAGCTATAGAATGATTTGTGGTTGTCTTTAGAATCAGTTGAAACTTTGTTTTCGTAACTAACTTTGGAGGATTTTATGAGGGATCTCACCTTCTTACTGAGGGTGGCCAGGGAGGTACTCCAATCATGGGATTTTACACTTTTTTGCAACAGTTTATTTTTTCTGTTGTAGAGTTTGTTTATGGCAGGGGACCACCAGATAAGCTTCCTTTTTTTGGAGGATAGCATCTTGGTTCTGTTAGGGATAGCATGATCCATGCACTCGTGTAAGTGCTTATAAAGTGCGTTTGTGTAGGATTCAGCAGTCGTACCTCTATTGTCCATCTGCATAGGTGTTATGAAGTTTTCCACATCAGTCCTAAGAAATGTGAAGTTGGCTTTGGAGAAATTTGATATGGTGGTTCCCCTAATGGGGATGGGGGGTGGGGGTGGGATGTGGATGTCTAGGGCGATTAGCTTTTGGTCGGATCTGACCAACAAGGAATTGAACTCTGGTGTGGAACACCAGTCACCCATGTTGGTAATGACCAGGTCTAGGATATTGCTGCCCCTGATGGGGGTGTGGATAAGTTGATCCAAGGCATTGGAATTTATGAATTCCAGAAAACGTTGAGCAAAACAGTTGGTACATGAGTAGTTTCCCAAGTTAATGGTGGGGTAGTTGAAATCGCCCATTATTAGGGTATTGGGTTATACCCAAATATTTTCCAGTGTATCAAGAAATGAGGTGTGGGAATTCTGGGGCATGGTGGGGGATCTGTAGCAAGCTACAATTTGGATTGCGGTCTTGCCCAGAGTTTGTTGCACTTGGATAATCTCGGCTGTGTTATGCTGAGCAACTAGCCTAGAGTTGTGTATATCCTTAATGAATATGGACACGCCTCCACCTTTAGTGATTCAATCCAGGTTAGTTGTCCAAAAGGTGTGGTATGAATTATAGCCTGGTAATGCAGGTGTGCTCTCTGGAGCCTTGAACCAGGTCTCTGTCACTGCACAGATGTCAATGTTCTCCATTTAAAGAGTGCCTCGAGTGAGTGCATTTTGAAGTTTAGATGTCTAGCATTGAGTAGCATTACCCTCAGATTTTGCTTGCTTGTACCAATTACGGTGATGAATTTGTCATTTGAACCTTGCCTAAAAAAAAGCACTATAGGGGTGGCAAGAGCCTTTGCCAGTATCTGGAATCCCAAGGGTAACAGGTGCAGGCCATCTCTGGCAAAGCATCATGGTCTGTCGATCATGTCATCCCAGGCAGATAGATACTAGAAGCCCTTAGAATGACACCAGAAGCTTAGCCAATTGTTGAAGTCAATCATTTTGTCCTTGTACTGAGGTATCATTCTGGGTGATGCCAGGATGCTATTCAGGGCTAGAGTCATACCTGTCTGGGCTGCAAAATCAGAGAGCTCCTCCATGTCTCTTTTCATGTGGTCCAGGGAGTTATGTCTCAGGTCATTCACACCAATATGGACAATGACAGAGTCATATTTGTAATTGTTGTGGAGTGACCTGAGCACATGCATTATGTGGCGGATCCTGGCACCCGACAGGCAGCTGACAGTAACTTTGACCTTGTTTAGCCTGATAAGTGGAACATCAGTGTGCCTGACTATAGAGTCACCTATGACTACAGTGTTGGTTACATTGTTGTGCCTTATGGGCTGTGGTTGAGTGCTACACTGAGTTTGTGGACTATGTGTCATTTGGGTTGTGTTGAGTGGTAGAGGTTGCTTGCATTTCTGCTTTGGAGGTCTCTGTTGCTTGGGCAAATTTTTATTGAGAAGCTCCGTGAATGTAGGTGTGTGTTTTGTGTTTCTGTGTATTATGGTGGTGTAGGTTTTGAGGGACTATGTGATGAGTGTGGTGTGGTGCAAGTGTTTACCTTCTCCTCTTGACTGTCTAGTCCAGACTTGGGTGAATAGAGCTTTGTTTCCAGTTTGGCTATATAAGTGCATCTCTCACAGGTTGTTGTGTTGGGTGGTAGGAAGAGAGGTTTGTCTGTGTACATGAGGCTGTTGCTGCATTGCCCCAAGATGCCCAAATTCATCAGGTAGACAGGAGAAAACAGCGGGAGCTGACCCTTAGACATGCATGGATATGTGCTTATTTATTAAGTACTAAAAACTGTTTTCCTCTAGACAAGTGAGGAAAGTTGAGTGCTGTAGTAATTTGTAGCTTATTTAGTGCTTACAATGAGCTCTGAACAAGTGCTGACCTTAAAGAAACAGATTTGAGTGCTAAAACTAAAGAACTGGCTAGTTCTAAGGGAATATTTGAAGAGCAGACTTTATGGTGCCAGGAGTAGTTTAACCCTAGCTAAGCAGCGATGCATAAAATATATATATATATATATATATATATATATATATATATATATATATATATAAAACAGTAGGAAATGAGCAAACTGATTTAAACAAATTACCATTTCATCAATAAAAAGCTAAAAACTGAGCCCCGTTTCAGCAGTCTTCGATCAGACAAGTTCTAACTGCACACTCCTGCCACTAGGGTGCAGGGGAACCTTCTTGAAAAAAAGATGGCCTGGACCATCGTCAATGACATTAAACTAGCAGACTGCATATTCCACAATGTGTTGTTCTGTGTAGTCCGGCTTGGCGGAATTACATAGGCTACAATGGGTTCCTTGCACAGGTACATACATCCATGTGTACAGTATTCTCTTTGTAGTGCATCAACACCTAAGCCTCTGTGTGTGTTATACACAGTCATGTGGTGTGTACCACACAGTACAACTACCATTGTCCACTGTAGAAGGGCTACTAACAACAGCCACCATGCACTCACCTGTATACACCACCCCCAGACCTATCGGCCATGTGGCACAGGTAGTAACTGTTATACAAACCTGTGACGTGTTCACTTGTACCCAGGATATGGCACAGCCAAGGTGTCACCACAGTGCCATACTCCTTGAGAGATATGACAGGAGACCATCTTCCTGCTGACACATGGACACCTACAACACAAATGGATAACATTATGGAGACCACAATTGCTCAGTGTTACTAACAGCTATAATGCATCATGGCTAGACAGGTACACTACCTGACATGTAAGCATTAAATGTTATTGCTGACAGCATGTTACACAGCAGTACATTGGTACACTGTAGTATAGTCACCATGTGCATCAGAACCATATTAGCCTGTCCCTGTAATGATATTATGGATGACAAGAATGTGGCACAGGTATCATCATATGCACAGGGTGTGTTGTTGGTTTGCCAGAGACCTTGGCTGGGCCATACATTTGACACCATGTGTGTGAGTCAGGGGTTTTAATTACTGATATGGCAATGGTGATTTGGTCTGTGTAGGTATGGGGTTGACCTAGGTGTGTTTGTATTGTGTGTGAGTATACATGCAACTCTAAAACACACCAAACACTTTATTGCAAAGCTTTCGGGTCTACACCCTTCATCAGTACTGATAAAGGGTGTAGACCTGAAAGCTTTGCAATAAAGTGTTTAGTGTGTTTTAGAGTTGTTGTATATATCGAGCAGTGACACCATTGTCTTTTAGTGAGTATACATGCACACAGTTCCGCCATTTGTCTGCCCTATACAGATGTTTGTTGGACAGCTGCAGACCATACCTGGCATGGTGTGTAGTTCACCACCTCCAGCCATAGACATGAGAACTGTGCCTGCCAGGGTTCCACAGGCACATCCAGGTACAAAACTTGATATGCTACTCTCCCCTGATGATGACATATGTCCGCTGGAACCAGATCTCTCCTTTGACTTGCCAGTGCCATGTGCACGTGGTCTGCTGTGGTGTGGACAGCACCCCCTGCAGTGCTGGGGCTAATACTGCCACGATGGGAGCGGCATGGTGTCCTTGCACATCCACGTCGACCTCCAGATGTTGCTGTTATTGGCCTTCATCCAAGTGGCCATCACACCACTCCCACCACATGCTCTACCACGGACAATCCACAGTCAAGGAGGCCCACCATCTCACCCCACCATCAATCCATGACCTCTGTATAATAACACAGGGCACCTGCAAGATCATGGATGTTGTCACTTACAGCTGAAAAAACAGCCTTCTGCAGCCTCAGACCTTGTCTGGTGTACTGTTCCATATGTGCCTGCACCTCCATGGCAGCCTGAAACATGCATCTGGTGGTACCAGATGTGGCACTTCTGCTGGGGCACAATGGCCAGCAGCCCTCCCACGAGAACTCCTGTACATCTCCCTATGTGGTACCCTGCTGGACATCTGGCTATGGCTGCTGTGTCCAGACACAGCAGCCATAGATACCACACTATCCTGTGCACTGCCACCAACCTCCAACTGTCCCTCTGCTATGGCTACTGGTGGTAGTGTATCTATAGGCACTGTGACTGTGTGTAGGGATGGGGTGGAGGGGGGTGTCAAATGATTTCGCAGTTTCGGCCTCTGACAACCCTGCCTGTGCCTCAACACACATATCATCATTTCAGTGCCTGTATGGACACCAACATCAGATTGCATGCAGGAGGGACCCTGACTCATCTCGCCACCTGTGAGGGGAAAACAAGAAACGCATTTTAAGACCTGTACATCATTGCTTAACAGTACACACATACACACACACACACACACACACACACACACACACACACACACACACACACACACACACACACACCCTGACATTCCACCATAATACCTACCTGTCCCTGAGTTTACACACTGTCCCAAGTTTATTCTCCTAAGTTCCCCATCTGCATCACACTTGGAAACTTGCACTCATTAATGCCAATCATTAATGTATCATTCTTCTAATTGCTTAGACAAGTGATCACAAAATATGATCTGTCACTCCATTACCTCTTGGACTTGATTGGAGTCAGTTTTACAAGGACTCACTGCTGTCATCCTATGTTCACCCTGGGTTTGTCCAGACATCATGAGCATGGCTCCCATATGTTAGGGGCTACTACAGTCACTTAATAATGTCACACACTGGAGTGTCTTACATAACTATTGCTCAGTAGATGCAAGATCTGTTGCTCTATTAACTTATTATGTGGACAACAGTAATATTTGGATACGCTCACTGGTGTTGTCTAGTAATTCCACAATGCATCTGTAGTACTGCATACATGGGTATTCTTTCACCTTTCTGCTGATTGGAATTTTAACAGTATACCTGGTGTCTAGTTTCCCTCCCAATGCATGTTCCATGCCACAGGCCTTATTATACTATCAGATATCCTGAGATTACATATCAGACAAGTATTCCTGGTGTCTCATGTGTCAGTCCATGTCCATGTACTGCACGATTCCAAAGGGAAGTCGAGACATTTGAACAACCACCCAATCACACGTGCATACATGGACACTCAAACACACACACCCATACACACACACACATCCTACATGCACCAACCCCCTGCCACTCCACCAGATTGCACTTGCAGACAAAATAACCCCCCCACACACACTTACAAGTGAGGTTGCAAGAAGATATTACACACAGACCTCCCATTACCCATCTGTCAACATGCATAACATATGGTACTCAACAGCATGCAGTGCAGCTATAGTCAATCCATGCTAGCAATGGTATACATATGTGTGATGCATGGGCTGTCTTAGTAAGTGATGCCCCTTCCCCTGGAAAACACTGCACCCATGTACACAGTATTGCTGTGCACCTGTTTAGCACCCTGCCATGTACTGTGCACCATACCTCACAGGTGTACACACCATTGCTGAATGTGTATTACTGTTTTGGTTATGTCTGCCCTGCTGCTCACAGCCTCTATGTGCTTGTCTGACATGTACCTGAGATGATATGTGTACAGATGTCATTTGTGAATGTTGATGTCTGATTTACAGATGTCATCATCAGTGGTGCATTTATGACCAATACGATACAATTACACTGACAACCTTCAAACGTTACTGTGGCTATGGGGAGTGCACATGCCCTTATTGATATGACTCCCTCTTCTTTGATATGCCATGGGACCTCATTACTGCATTTGTTAACATTACATGAGCCTGATATGTGACATATGTCCTGTACAATCAAATACAGTGTCAAACAAATGTGTTAGTTGTGCTGATGCTGCCTGAGATGCATATACTTCGTGGGTGCATATGTGTGCACTCCCTTATCATGATGATTTGTTGCACCTACTGTTATGTGTACTACAATAGTCACTATTCCTGGCAGAGGTATACTAGCATGGGCCATCTGCATTTGCCAGTATATGGTCAGTCTGCCCTACACATGTCCCCCAACTCTGCATGATTGCAAGGTCAACTCATGTGCACATCCTTTGGAGTTCACACACTGCCATCACTATTGCTCTGGAGTCAGGGTTATGTCTGCCACAGTTCCTGACCCTGAGTCTGTGCAGATATAGCCATTTGCAGCATCCTTTGGATCCATGCTGCAGTGCACTGTTGTGTCATGATGAGACCCTCTCCCCACCTTCAGGCTTTTTGCAGATGCTTGACAACTATGGCCTGCAAATGTGTGCCAGTTTGCAGTGTCCCAAACACTGAACACCATGTGTAACAGTCTAGTCCCAGCTAATGAATGGCAAACATACAGGTGTACACTGGCACCAGCACAGTACAGATGCCGATAGTGGGCCTGAGGTGGGGCGAGGTGTTGGTTGTGCAGCACATGTATCTTACGTGATACTGTCTGTAGGTTTCCAACGTGGTCTTGATACACCAGTACACATTGCAATGGGTCTACCTGACATTGCTGACATTTCAAAATGCTGACAATCATATGGCCGACACCATATGATTGACATTTGAAATGCCAACAATGCAGAACTGGCATCTCAGTACAGTGTGGAATGGAAAGATTTCCATTCCTGCACTATAGTGCAATCTCAGAGTTGGTATATTAAAGTTATTGGGGGTGTGTTGGTGGGTGGAGCCCTCAATGGGGAGTGCAGGGGGACAGAGCCCCCCTGCTAGCAGTGTAAAGAAAGTTTTTTCTTTCTTTTTTACGGTCTACTTCCATTGTCAACATTTCAAATGTCGATCATATGGTGTCGGCCATATGGGTGTCGGCATTATGAAATTTCAGCAATGTGAAGTAAATCCCATTGCAACACATACATTTTGGGGACCTATTCTGTTATGCATATGCTACCTTTAGAGATTCCTGGCTGCTGTTTCCTGTGGTAAAACTGTCAAATCTGATTAGCCTA
>NC_056745.1:578677327-578709827 GCF_019279795.1 Protopterus annectens | reverse complement strand
TGTGGCCCCCACACATATTGTGGGGTAGGGTCCATATATATGTATGCTTCATCTGCACAAAAAGTGTGCCCTTCTGCAATCCAGAGGCCAGTGTATATAACAGTGTTATATGCCCCTGTAAGTCAGTCTATGGGGGAGGGGTATGCACCAGATATAACCTGGGCTGTTACAACATGTGAGGGATATCGGTAGTAAGCCACCTTAAGGTATATGGCTGTACATTTCCATACATTCCACCTTGGGAATATTGGTGGCCTAGTGCTTACTGTCATACAGACTGTTCTGCTTGTCATTGTGATTGTGATGTTTTCAGTTAAGCATTGTTATGTAACAGATACATCCTCATTGTGGCAACTTAATTCTTTTCCCCCTAAGGGTTGAGTACAGAGTATAATTTGAGGCTGCTGAACTATACATCTGCATTAATTACTGTTGATTGATTGTTACCCTCAGGCCAATCTTGCTTTACTGTTGTACTACTTGAAGGCCTTGGCATGGACAGCAACAGATGTTATGATTTCGGATTACTGTATAAAATGTTCTGCTTGAGAGATATATTACTCAGGTACTATGTACTTCAAAGTCTTAACAGCTATATGAGATGGCATATGCAACTGTAATAGTACACAGATAAACATTTCTTATGTATGCAAACCTGTGGGTGGTGTCATATCCTTTGACTTCTCTATGGGTATATGTTTCAGGCAACAATTGTCTTTTGTATGAGTAAATCATACACTGTCCATTTGAAAAGGTGGCAACTGTAGGATTACTGGCTGTTCAATATGCTGTGGACCCTCTAAATATATATCTTCCTATACAAATCTATGTGTATGTATGTGTAGTTACATATATATCTATACATATATGTGTGTGTGTATATATATATATCTATATATATATAAATAAATATATATATATATATATATATATATATATATATATATATATATATATATATATATATATATGCATATGTGTGTGTGTGTGTGTGTGTGTGTGTGTGTGTGTGTATATATCTTTAGAATGTTTATTGCTTCCACATTGTACATTCCCTATGGTAGCCAGACTGTACTGCATGATATGTTATTGATACCATTCTGACATCATATAGGTGGGATGGATTACTGTTAATGTCTTGTGGCCATGTTGTGTAGGTTCCTGGGTATGGGACTTACAACAGTTGGTATTGTGTTGCAGGGCAGATCTGTTTGGCTGTGGGGGAGGGGATGATAGCAATATGTACAAGAGGTATTTAGCTTGAGCCCCCTCACCCCCATTAACGGTGCTTTTGGTCATATATGTATTTGTTTTGTTCTCTTTTATATCTATAGATATATATACATACACACATTTTATATATATATATATATATATATATATATATATATATATATATATATATATTTACATGTATATATATATAGCAATATATATATATATATATATATATATATATATATATATATATATATATGTGTATATATATATATATATATATAGATATATATATATATATATATACACACACACACACACACACACACACACACACACACACACACACACACACACACATACACATCTATATGTAAAAATATATATACTGTACTGTTGAATGACTGTGCTGGTTGATATGTTTGTGAAAACATCAAGGTTATGTATATCTGACATAGCTTAGTGGTAAATCACTTTGGCTATGGTGTGCAGGGTCCTGGATTTGAGCCTTGAAAAGGCTGTTTATTTTGTTGCTGTGCAGAACACGGGTCATTGGATACATAGTGATTAAGGCACTTTTAAGCAGTTGTAAGCAGGTATGCGCAGGTTTGTGCAAAGGTAAGCACTGCCAACTTCCGTTACAGTTTCTTATACTCAGCTTCTAAATTGCCTAACCTGTGTAGGCATTGCTTACCCCCATACAAAAATGTTTAAACCCACTTACTGTTGCTTAAAAGTACTTACTCCCACTTACCCCCATGCTAATTTCTTTAAAAGAAATAAAAAGGGTTGATAGGAAAGTGGTGAAAAAGGGTCACAAAGAGGGAAAGACAGTAGAGAAAATAGCTAGGGATGTGCAGGATGGGTGTAGGTAAGGTCCATAGCTGCCTTTTTCTTCTACAGCAACAACTGTGCATATACACTGATTTGGAGGTGGATTTGGACACTCATACCCCTGTGAGAGGGGTGAAGACCACAATAATATGTTGTGAAGCCAATTAGACCAGATTACATGTGTCAAGTGGACACGTGTGAAAAATGGATAGCTATGTATGGGGCAAGATTTTTTGGGGGGAACAGATTGCCCTTTTTTTAAGGCGAGAGTAGGAAGTTGGAGAGGGATAGTAGGTATATTTGGTGAGGTAGATTGGGTAGGATAACAGACAAGACAGAAAAGACAGCATACAGGGGCAGAATATGACACATGTGGGGGGTAAACACCCTGGATGTTGAGGGATGTTAGGAAGTTGGAAGCCCATTATCCCCTTACTGGAAACAGTGGGACTGAGGTCCCCCCCTATGGGCAGTCGCCACTGCACCTTCATGGCCCCAAAGGTGGCTGTGCTGGGGGCTGAGTAGGAGGGGCAGGCTGACCCTCTAGATGCGCCACATGGCCCTCAAGCTGGAATAGCATATCTCTAAACTCCCTGCGGAGCTTGCTACACACCAGACCCCGAGCCTGATGATGGGTGACAGTATCCTGTCTGCCCTTGCTCCCAGGGGGGCCAAGCACCATCCTCTGAAGTGGTTCCATCCAAAGGTGGTGCAGGACCAGCAGACAAGGAGGTCCTGGGGTGGGCCTCAGAATTGCTGGTGCCTGGTACCAAGGCCAGATGAGGTGGGAGAGGTGGGTCCACTGTGACCAGCCTTCCCAAACATGCTATGGTGTTTCAGTTTTACAACATATGTGGGTTAGTAATAGTCAACACATTCCAGGATTAGGTATAACAGCATGCATAGATATTCCCATTAACCCGAAATACCAGATATGGAACAGTTGTATAGGAAACAGAACACATGCATATATGGAACCACAGTGGCCATTACAACGGCATGCAGTTACACTGATGGCAGCATGCTACCAATGTGGGAGTATTTCAACATGGCACATGCATAGAACAAATTTCAATATTTATCAAACAACAGGAGATATATCCCAACAGTAGATTTAATTGTGCAAATACCGATTGAGTTGTGTATTTAGTTTATTGTTGCAGATAAGGTGGGGGGGGTGTCAGTTAACAACTTGTATATCCCTGTAGTTCTCATTACTTTGTTAGTCAGTGCTGTGATCTCTACCTTACAGGTATTATTACACTACCTTATGGCCTTAGTTTGGACAGTGGTATGGATGTAGACAACTATATACATGAACTGTGTTTTACCTGCAGTATACACTTCTTACCTGGTATAC
This sequence comes from Protopterus annectens, assembly GCF_019279795.1. Taxonomy (NCBI): domain Eukaryota; kingdom Metazoa; phylum Chordata; order Ceratodontiformes; family Protopteridae; genus Protopterus; species Protopterus annectens. Next base: position 578,706,415 of record NC_056745.1, on the reverse strand, counting down.
CTGTGGAGGTATTGTTTGTTAACACTACCTGACTGTTTCTATGCATATTCCCAGATTCCAGTTTGATGTTATGCACATATCTCTCCATCTCTTGTTGCACACACTTTGGGCATGTCTTGACAACATGCAGGTGAAACCGGGACATATTTTGACTATTGCCCTCATAAACCTTTGGTGAATTGTACAATGGCAGGTTTGTTTTCATGGACATTTTCCAAATATTTACAGGCCTGACAGTCAGTTATATGACATTAAATGCTGCCTACATGTCAGAGATTAGCAAGCTGATATGCCAGGGAGATAGGGTAACAGCCAGCAGATATGGGCCAATTCTCTGGACATTCCGGACAGATCTGTACTGTCGAGGGGTATGATTCTGCATACGGCTTACTACCATTCCCAGGATTCGAACCATGGCTGTGTGTGCTAAAATAACACAGTGTACATCACAGTTGGGTGTGCTATAGAGATATTTGCTGTGTAAGTCTCCCGTGGTTTTACAATCTGACCTTATAATTCCAACACTCTTATACAGGGTTTCCTAGACAGTTTTATTATGTAGCACTGTGTGGATGACAGAATGAGTAATACCTTATTAGTCAGAGATACTGCAACACTAAAACTGCCATATAATTCCAGACTAAACAGTACCAGTCCAAGATTTTAATCTTTTATTTCTAGGCACAGTTTTCATATCTGACAGACCTGTGGAGGGAATGTTTGTTAACACTACCTGAATGTTGTCACACATATTACCAGATTCCACATTATTATTATGCATATACGTCTCACTCTGTTACTGCACACACTCTTGTCATAGCTTCACAACAGTTTGCATGCATATGAGTGAACAACCGATGTCCAAATGCCTACATGTTGAAAGCAGAATCCTAAGATCGCAATATTTCAAATGATCAGATGCAGAACCTGGAATTACCATAAGCCGGCCAGGCTAATATTCCCCCCTCTCGACCCATGGTAGCGCTTGTTGTGGCAGTTGCGCGATCGGGAATTTTGAATTCAATGTTGTGCGTGACATTGCAAGCATTCGTGCCTACGAGTTTCGACATTATGGTTTGGAATAATGGCCATTCGGCATTTGGGTGCATGAACAAATGCATGTATTCCCTTCACAACATGGGGCTGGAGTTAGGACATACTTTGCTTATTACTCTCATAACACTTTGGTGAGTTGCTAAAGTAACAGGTTTGTTTTTATGGATATATTCCTGACAGTTATGATGTCTGACAATCAGTTGCATGTCATTATTTGCTGCCTAAAATTCTGGGATCATCCCACTGATTTGCCAGGGGGACAGGGTGACAGGCAGGGGACTTACACCAATTATATGGACTTTCTGACAATATCTGTACAGTTGTGGGGTATGATTCTGTATACAGCTTACTACCACTCCCAGGATTCGAACCATGGCTGTGTGTACTAAAAATACATCACTTCACTTCTCAGTTGAGTATGCTATTTGGATTATGTTGTCTATCTTTTCACTGTTTTCTGTCTAAGTGTCTCTCAGTTGTACAATATGACCTCTTGCGATTACTACAGTCATATACAGACATTCCTACACATTTTATTTATGTAGCCCAGTGTGGGTAACAGTGCTTAATACAACAGTACTATTAAGAGAGTGCAACACTACATTACCATATGGTACCGGAGTAAACACAAGCAGTCCAGCAGTTAGACCTTTATTGTCAGGCTGTTAACCTTTTATTTACATACAACCTAAATGAGACACTTCCTGCCATATTGTCTGGTTTATTCAGTACATGCCATACACAATACAGGTTTTATACTGGCAATTAACTTTCTACTACTTTTAGAATTATTTCTTATGACAGTACATGCAAGAGTATTACTAACTTGCCTCATGACGCAACCTCTGCAATCTACAGGCATGGGCTTCCCAGTTCACAGCCCACTCGTCTGCCACTGTCAAAGACATAAGAGGAATATTTAGCCATATCTATCCATAATATACATGAGCTGGCAATTATTAAACAGGTAGTAGACTGATACTTACACAGGGCTGGGACATCACCCGTCTGCCTAGCCTCTTGGGTCCACTGATCCAAGAGCTCCCTCTTTCTCCAGTTCAGGTCAGCATAGTTATGCCTGACCTGCTCACCAGTTCGAGGTATGCAAGTGGCACTGGTGAGGTCACGAGTGAGATGGTCCCAGGCTTCCACTTTATATTGGGAACCCTGGTACTGGCCCTGCAGCAGTCTCTGGTCATGGTCTTTCACAAGGAGTCCTGTCATGACTTTGGACTCCTGGATGCCCCAGCGCTGCTCCTGGAAGCACACTCCTTCTCCCACACTGGTCATAGTGCCTACAGGAGGAAGCTGCAACCAGTTATGAGATGTATTCCAACCTGTGGGGTTTAAATAGGGCCGATTTCCTGCACTGTGCCGTGATTGGACGGTTTTGAAAATGCTACGCTATGGGCAAACCTGCTTACCTAAGGTTGGCATTGCTTAAAGGGGTATATCAATGGGCAAACAGATTTAGCTGGCCTACATATTGCTTACACCTAGTAAGCAGGGCTGTGCAATGCTTAGCGTTACTTAATTTTTAATTTGCACACTATTTGCTGTTTGGCATTGATTTATTATTCATTACATGTTATATATGTGTTTGATATCTATGATTCCTTGTGTTTATTAGGGGATTTCAACACTTTATTACAATGACACCTCACATCTGGACTTAATGCAGTACTCCAGTTCACATATTTATGTTATGTAGTAGGTTATACAACATAAAACTGTATATATATTCCTTTCACATGTTAAGTTTGATTTTCCTATAGTGAGGATCTGGTTGGGGATACCTCAATCATATTTACTGCTGTGATGGCTTACTGGTTAAGTGCTGTGACTATAGTGTACAGGGTCCTGGGTTCAAGAGCTGTTTATTTTGTTGCTGGGCAGAACAGTGGCTGTTGGATGCAGAGTGACTAAGGCACTTTTAAGCAATTGTAAGTGGGTTTGCGTGATGATAAGCAATGCTAACTTCTGGTTAAATATGCTTACAGAGGGTTAGCTTCAATATTGCTTAACCTGTGTGCGTATTGCTTACCCCCACGCAAACAGGCTTAAACCCACTTACTGCTGCTTAAATATGCTTACTCCCACTTACTACTGCTTAATAGTGCTTACTCCCACTTACTCCTGCACTAATTTAGACAGAAATGGAACATGGTTCTTGGGAAGGTGGTGGATTTGGACACTCTATGGATTTATCATTCATTACACATTGTACCTTTGATTTGTATCCCTGATTCATGAGTGTGTATACTGTATGGGGCAGTTGTGTTTATCTGTGGATTTTACAACATTATTACAATGACACCTCACATCTGCATTTAATGTAGTACTCCATTTCACAAATATATGTTATTTTGGAGGTTATACAACAAAAAATATTGTTCATAAAGTGATGGAATTTAATGGAGTGAGAATCAAATCAGAAATGACTGCTCATAAGGTGAGTGCTCTGACCAATACACTATTGCTGTACTGCTTTGTTTGTATGTATCTTGATATTTATTTTCTTGTGCCATTTAAGCTACAGTATGCATAGCTAAGCAATGGCAAACCCGTCCACCTATGGTTAAATTTAATCTGTTTGATAAAAAAAAAACATGTTTATATTATTATATTTAAAATATTGCTCATAAACTTGGGGTGGTGTTGCTGGGGTAATGAGATTTGTTTTTATGTACATTTTCTGACAGATGTGATGTCTGACACTCGTATGTTTGCCATTGTTTCAGATAAGATCATCCTAGTGATTCGGCAGGGTAAATGAGGGACAGGCCAGACGTATGTGCCACATATCTGGACATTCTGCATTAATCTATGCTGTTGTGGGTATGCAAGCCCTATGAGCTGTCTCACTCATTGTAATTGCCAAAGGCAGTTCTTGACTGCTGGGGCATGTATATTGTGAGAGCTCTCAGACATGTCCCTTGCACTCGTCCATGCTCCATGTCTGTTTAGGAGATGAGGCAGAGTGCCTTCATTACTATGCATGGAGCGCTGCTGTGCTGCTCCTAAATGGTCGCTTATTCCTGCATGGAACCTTACTGAATCTCAGGGATAATGTTGAAACTTTATAACATTGAAACTCATTACACTGAATCCATTTCATTAAAAACTCATAATGTTGAAAGCTCATTTCACTGAAAAAGTGTAGAACTGTATAGAATTATGTAGAAAGTATGCTATGGTGTCATTTCAGATCATAGAATTTATTAGGGAAGTGAGTCTATCATAGTGTGCGTATAAGTATCATATCAAGAGTACAATTTATCAAACTACATTCTGTAGAAAAATAATATTGATAGAATGTTGCATAAAAATAAAGCACAAAATCAATTGTTTTTGTAGTGGGCATGCTGCTTGCACCCCCTGTACAACCCTGCTACTATAAATATACAACAGAATCACACTACTGTGATGAAAAGGAAATGTCTCACTACACTGACTCAACTGCACTCTCCTGCTGGCGCACTCAGGCACAAATACACACATTTACACAGAACCTCTTGCATGTACACACTAAATACACTATGTGTACACATGCATTCTCCACTAAACAATATCCAATTACAAACATATATGCAAGCACTTACTATTCATGTAATCTTTTTATACCAATCAATTCAACAATAGACATATATCTGTAGCTATACAGTTAGTCAAATCTTTGGAATATTGAACATTTTTTAATGCTGGTGTAACTTATTATCAAATAGTTAGATGATTGCAGTGGAGTGGCATTACTTTGTGTGAGATCAGAGTACAGAAGAGATTGGTGATTTGGCCATTCCCTTCGGTTGTGAGTTCTTGGAGTTGATATATATATATATATATATATATATATATATATGTGTGTGTGTGTGTGTGTGTGTGTGTGTGTGTGTGTGTGTGTGTGTGTGGGATCTGTACAGATCCCCAAATGCACTTTCCACCAAAGCAGAAATCATCGAGCATACTTAACTAAAAGTGCTGTTCACCTAAACAGCACTTTTGGATAAGTATGCTTGTTGTGCCGATCATACTACGGTGCGGAAAAGGGAAAATTCCCTTTTCCCCACTGTAGTATGACCTCAGAATGAGAATATTAAAGTGGGGGGTGGGGGTGAAGAGGGGCTTGCCCAATACATAGAAGTAGGTTTAATGTTGTTTTTTTTTTTTCAACATACTTTACCGTAAGCACTTTTTCGGTGAAAGCGCTTTCGGTAAAGTATGTTCTGTGATAATGGATTCGGATCTTTGATCTTTTGATCAAAAGTCCTAGCTCCATATATATATATATATATATATATATATATATATATATATATATATATATATGTATGTATATATAGATGTGTGTGTGTGTGTGTGTGTGTGTGTGTGTGTGTGTGTGTATGTGTGTGTGTGTGTGTGTGTGTGTGTGTGTGCGTGTGTTGCAGAGGGGGATGTGAAGGGGTTATGTTTGTTGTTTTTTTTTAGATATTTTGAGTTTCAATCTTTTTAAATTAATATTTCTAAGTGTGATTTTTTGAGTTTTCCATTATCTGTGTGGCTTTACATATTTAAGCTACAGGGACCTTTCAGTTACCTTGCTGAGTAAGGTTACAATTCTCATTCAGAAACTAGAAACGTCACAAAGCATGTGTGTGGGATAAGTCATAGTTCCACTACCTAGATCCATCTATTGGAGCCTTGCACTACAATCCTGCCACCAATGAAAAAAAAAACAATTACTGTTTGTGCTGTTCTACAATGATATAATACTGAGGAAGCACCTACAACAGTGTGGCAATGCCTAGGGACCACTGCTTCCAGCACCACAGGCACTGTCAAGTGGCACAGACAAAGATTCAGAGAAGGGATTATCAGCTGGGATGGCCATGCTAAACAGAGGCAGGCACAGTTCTATATGGCATTAGCTAATAGGCAACAGACTGCATATAATCTTACCACATAAGTTATAAATGAGCTCAGCAGATGTCAAAAGTAACAATGATCCATACAAATAAACCACACTGTGGTTGACCCATGCACTGTCTGGCTACTTTGTGTATCAGATATAGGTGGCCAGAGTTAGAAACTCTTTGACAGGCCTGGGAAATGTAATCACAATTGTACTGGTGGATGAGCAAGCTTTACTACACAACTAGTGAAATACTTAAGCAGAAGAAACAAGCAGTGAAAATGTAATGCATACATAGGAAGACTATACCTTGTCTACCCATGCATTACCTAGTAACTCAGTGCATCTGAAAAAGACAGCGCAACTTTGGAATAGATTGCCCATACATGTCAAGCAGAGTGCCTCTTTGGCCCTCTTCAAAAGGAACCTTTTCGATTGGATGGGAGAAAGGAAATTCACCCTGGGGATCACATCAGTCACCCTGCTAGACAGGGGTCCAGGGAAGTAAATAGTGAGGGAAGAAATAGCCAGGGAATTGTTATGGCTAGGCATGTATAGACCCTAGGGCTAATAGCCTAGTACCAACCTATGAACCTATGAACCTATGAAATCAGACACTCTTTCAGAGGCCAAGTTGCTCTAATCATCATTTCCACAGTTGGATGAGCATGCTTTACTACAAAACTAGTGCACTACTTATACAGTTTAACAGACATTAAAAATGAAGACATATTTAGAGGAAAACTAGACTTTCCATACATATGCATGCCTGGCCACTCTGTGCATCAGACATATGCAGCCCAAGCCAGGCACTCTTCCAGAGACTAAGGTACTCTTATGGTGATAACCTTATTTCCAGAGAGCACCTCTACTGACTCCTTTGTATGGTTCTTCCTGTCTATGATGGTTTGGGGCAGAAACAAAGACTTGGCCATTGTTCACACAATTGAGCATGGTGTCAGTGTGCTTCAGCATACTTGACACATACAAACTTGATTTCAGAAGTTTTTCCCTTTAACTTCCTTAGTAGTTTAACACGTTAATAATGTGTGTACTCCACTGCAGTGCAGATAGATGCAGGGTGTGAATCCACATAAAGAATACTGTTATTTTAATCTTTTTTACTGGCATTATACATGTAATCAATTGATAACATTTTTATTTTACTTTACTGCTAAGCAAATTCCTTCAAGAAAAAATATTGCATTATTTATTTATCTGTAAGACTTTCCATGGCTCGTTGTAATCATTTTATTGGTTTGGATCCCTTATTGCTGTATTATGTTTTATATATTTATTTTTCCATTCTTACACGCTTATCTTGCTATCAGTTTGTACAAGTGCTTCATCACAGCTGTGATGTAAGTGCAAGATGATGATTTTGGTTTGCAGCGGTTCAGTTCTAACTTGTATTATGTACTGCATTACAACTATATTATGTCCATAAGCAATGTTTAAACTATGAGCACTTCATTATGGACACTTTTGAATATAGCCATCATATTAACAATAAAGTGTGGTGCTCATATAGATACTGACACACATCAACAAAGGGAGTTAGTAGAGAAAATACAATTCTGACTTCAAATAGTAACAGCGTCTATAGTTACATTCACTCATTATGTGATGTTCTAATTCACTTATGTGAAAAGTGCCCATGATACTGTTACCTACGTGTGTCATATTGCTCACTTCAGTAATTTAAAAAATCCACATCTGTGCATATGCTATGAAATATAAAGTATATTAAAATGCATACATATACCACCAAAGTAATCTTATATTTAAATATCTAAAAGAAAACACAAAATATAGTTGTGCATACATGTATATCCAGAGCTTCAGTGGTTAATGCTCTTCTTGTTTTAATATACTTTTGCTATGCATGGATTCACATCCACTCATGTGCAGTAGCTATATCTCTTTCCTTTAAATTTCCCCTAAAATAATAATGATTTAATTTAAAGCACAATGACATCATACACATGTAGCGAAAAGGTGTTGTAAACTAAAAATGTCTGTGGTTATTTTTTGCATAGATATTGGCAAAGTGCAGTGTTGCTAGTTATGAATCACCATAGTGAAATGGCAGTTCTTGTTCCATGGCAAAAACTGAGAAAATGCTTATGCATACACAAAGACTTGGCCAGGATTTGCACATGTAAGTATGGTGCTAGCATTAGCAATTTAATGATTTGAACATAAACAAAATTAATTCAAGCAGAATCCTTTAAAGTGCTTGTGGGGCTCAATATAATTAATGAAGTGAGGACTCCCTTTATATTACAATAGATGCAGGGTTTAAATCCAGTGATGTCTGTATTTTACAAGCAGTATGTCATTATGCAGCTACAGTACATTGTAATGTATATCATGATACACATCTCTTCTCACATTTGCAGTAGCATTCCTAGCTTTGCATTTTTTGTTGTTGTTTTCATATGAGTGGAATTTGCATGGGTTCAAATACCCTCACAGGCATTAACTATTTATGTTCTCGATATTTGTTTTACCCTGAAATGGGTAAAGCTTTTAGGCAAAACTTAATCACATCACAGTTGATGTATGATGCCATATACACATTATTAGAACATAAACTTTACTGCTTCTGACCCACTTAATGCTGTAGCATATGTAGCATAGATTCTTTTTTAGTTATCCATACTTTTCTTGTCCTCACTTCACAAACTTGTAATGTAATTTCCCCCTTAGTGTTAGTAGTGAATACAAAAATCAATAGGAGATGAGTTTTGCTTCGAGTGGTTTGATTCCAATGTCCTGTATATAATCAATTACAAATATGTTTTCTCTATAAGCAACTGAGCCTGTAATCTTGCTAAAAAAATACTTAAGCACAGTACAAAGAAATACAAAAATAGTTAGGAAATTCCATATGTTTATGTAAGACTGTTAAGCTCATGAATTTTATAACTCATCCCTGTGTGCATGCTATTAACTGGAAAAGTGTCAAGTGAAATAAACAGTATATATCACTATCATCTAGCATGAGCTGAAGTCGCTGTGGAGCATATGTACACAGAAGCACACACAGGCTAGTAGTACTGCCATGCTTCACACCTAAAATTGAAACAGAAGCCATATATATATATATATATATATATATATATATATATATATATATATATATATATATATATATATATATATACATATAGTCTCTTTAATGCCATCCTTCAGGAAAAATTGATTTTTCACAATGGCCATCATTGCAAACAAAATGGAGTACATGGGATCTGGTTTAGATGCCAGTTTGTTGCCATTTTTCCTGAGATGTATGAAGGAGAGACATGGCTGGCGAAGGTGAGGGTGGTGCTCCATTTAGAGCACAGATGTGGTGTGAGGAGGGGTCTAACATTTTTGTACCAATACTTGTGAAGAACTACAGCTGCAGACTATTGCAAGAGGGTTATTATGGGTCTCAGTACAAGGCTGAGGCAAAGAACGCTTTAGCCAAGGCTGTCACCCATGCTATTGGCATCCTACACATGGTTAAACAATGTTTTCACAACTACGGTGACTTGAAATGCCTCAAAGTTAATATCCTTGGCTGATGGGAGAAAGATTATTGGGTTAACCCATCATTTCTGTTTTGTAATTGTATCAAACTGTTAGAATTCAGGGCAAAATCAGTTGTCAGATAACTAACTTAGTATGCATATTCTGAGTGCACAAACCTGATGAAGTTATAAAACTAGTTCATGATGCTAAGAGGTAGATGATGTCAGGCATGATCTTGTTTTCATTCCTCGCAACAGCACATTTGTTTAATATGAATTTTACATTGAATATATTGAAAAAGTGCAGTCATCAGGCCCAATACAATGTAAAATCAATATTATCTGTACAAATATTTTAAAATAGGCATTCTTTGTAGAATGGTTGTTATATGTGAGAGCCAATTGTATTATACCACTACTATATAAATAATGAATGGCTTCACAAGTTTATATCTGGATGTAATCAGTTAATAATGCATCTGGCATATGCAATGACTACAACTTTAGCATTAAAGACACACACACACACACACACACACACACACACACACATATATATATATATATATATATATATATAAATAATACTTTCATTGTAATGTCTCTACACACCCTTTGTCTCTATATTTTCATTGTTTTTTCTCACTGAGATTATGAATGTAACATCCATTACTGTTCCTATCACAACCATCAACACATGTAACTAGACAAACCAGAGCTGCTTGAACTGCCATCCCTACACAGGAAACAGAACCAGTGCCACCACCAACAGCAGGGGCACCCAGCCCTTCTGGGTCACAACTTGCCAACATGGTCTTCATACCTTTTGTTCTATTTGCACCACCTGTGGCAGAAACCTCTGGTGCAGTGGATTCCACTGGCAGTAGTGCCAGTATAGGTGACAATTTTGCCACCCAACAGGAGCTGTCAGGACTGCTGGAGGAGATGATGAGCAGGAGTCTCAGTGCTCAAATCAGCCAGATGGAAAAACATTCTCTAGCGGATTGCTAAATCATTTCCTTCCCTGCACTTCTAATGTAATAAAGGCAAGAACGAGTGGTGACAGCTGTAATGATTTACATATGAAGGGGATGTTGCTCTGAACACCCATTCCAATCCCCAGCATGGTGTTCCCCTCCCAAATGTGTCCATCACCAGTCCTGTTTCTCTACCCCACTACCTAACTTTCACTTTTTACTTATGATATCACTAACTTCCTTCTCCAACTTTCCTCTTTCAGAAATAGAAAAAGGGCACCTGTCCCACAAAAAAAGTCACTTATATAACTGTCCACTTTGCCTAAGTGTGTGTGTTACACAGCTGATTTGCTCCAATTGCTCAGATGTATGTTATTTTTGCACAATTTTTATGTATGAGTTCTTCCAGAAAAGCTTAACTTGACAAGAGGTTTTGAGATATGGCACTCTCCCACCCACACTCTGCTCATTCATGAAGTGTCCTACGCCCCCCGCTTGCTCTCAGTTTTATTCTGTGTCATATCATCCCATTTCCCAACTTTAATCTGGTCAACAAATAGGTCAACATAACACACAGACATGGCCATAAACAGCAAAATATTTTCTGTAATCATCCATTGCATGATGCATGGCATATGGCTAGCTCTTCTTTGGCAAAAATGAAGAAAATTCCTATGAATGTGTTAAGCCCTTGCCATTAGTCATGCAAATGAGCTCAGCATCACTGAGTATCTGTAAGAGCTTCTAAAAGAAGGAGACTAATGTCATTTGCCACTTTTATTTGTATATGTTTTCATGACCCAAACTAAAAATGATATGTGGAGTCCATTTCAGTGCACATCAATCAGGTTGTGATGTTATCTCATATTTTTTTATCCCTAGTGAAAGATTTGTTTATCAAAAAGTATTTTCAGTGCAATTACACCGAACATGTCATTTGTTGAACTGTTCATACTGAGATCGCAATAGAGTGAGGATTGGTAAATTTGTCCTGTCCCCACTGTAGTGTGATCTCAGAGTTGGTATATATAATTAGTAGGGGAATGTGGGAGGGTACACCCCCCACATGAAGGGAATTAAATGAATGGCATTTCCAATGAAATGCTGTTCATTGAAGTGATGGTTTACTGAAGTGATATAGACCCCATTTTCCTACTCATTCTGCAACTGTCTGCCATTCTACAGGTAAAAGAACAACATTTGCAGAATGATAACATAAAAATACATAAGGAAAGTTTTTGCAAAAGTTCCTTAATTAATTTTGCTTATGTTATATGCTTAACTGATATTTCTCACTGATTAACACATGTGAGCAGACTTACCTACAACACTGGACACTCTACTGATATGGAGAAAATCAATCTGAGATACATGGGTTACACTCCACGGTGTGTTATATATCTCTCTGTTACCCACAACCATCCTGCTGATTACGTTTGTCATCACTTTTGTGATTTCCCTTTTGAACATTTCTTTCATTTGAGACTTGTCAGACACATACAGTATAAGTTCATTTGGGTCTTCACTTGATACAACATTGGTGTGGAGCATATCAGTTACTCCATCATGATTTCCATTCCAAAATGTCTAATTTGCATCACTGTTAGAGACATATATATTGTTCACTTCCATGCCATTTCATCTGAAGTCATTTATCAAACCATATACACATGGACATAAAAGTTTTAACACAAAAACAAATTGCTCTCTCTATGTTTACTGTTGCATGATACTTTGCAATAAGCAGGATCATTATTTATATTTAGGAAACAGTGGGTGGCAGTTCATATCCTATGGTAAAAACTGAAGAGAAATTCTTCTGCCACACCAATGACATGGTGACCATCTCAGGAATGAAATTTGCTTGATGCATGAAGAAAATTTTACTTAAATAAGCATGAGCACACAGCTTTTTTATCTGTAACAGCTTCCATGGTTCAATGTACTTCTGATGTGATGTTTAAGTTCTCAGTCAAGTATTTGGAAGATTATGATCCACAGAGTAATGCTGTCTGTTTAACATTGCTTATACACTCCATTCAATTACATGGTGTCTATCAAATGCCATAGAACTTGTTCTGTGGCTTAGTGAAAGATACGATGTGAGAAATTCCGCTTGGTTGTGACACTTCTCACAGGTGGAGAGTTTGTCTCCCTTTTAAGTAAGGCCATAGGTTGTACTCCCTTTTAAGTAAGGCCATATTTATTTCCTCATACCAGTGGTGTTATCCACTCAAATGTGTGCTTTCTGACAACTGTTGTGCAAGTTTTCTGTGCAGTTGTCAGTTAGTCCATAATTCAAGAGACTGTGAGTAAGGCAGGCAGCAGTTCGACTCAATGCAATGTGCACTGTATTAGTGTGTAAAAAGAAACTGGCAAAATGCAAGAATGGCTTACTGAACAGACATGAGGTGAGAAATTCTACTTGGTTATGACATTTTCACAAGTGGAGGATTTTGATCCTTCAAGTATTGTACTCACCTTTATGCAAGGCCATATTGAATCAGACACACTAGTGATAATATGCCCTCAAATGTGTGCTTTCTGACAAATGTTCTAGAAGTTCTTCTGTGCTAGTGTTAGTGCATAAGTGAATAAACTAGTTAGGCAGACAACAATTTAACTCCAGTGCAGCATACAGTTTATAAGGAGAATTTGGTAACATGAAAGGAAGGTAGTGAACAGATACAGTTTGAGAAGTTTTACTGGTATTCGATAGGTAGAGGGCTTTGATCCCCTAAGTGCTGTATTCCCCTTTAGGCATGCCCAGTTTATAATTTACTGTTTGTATGTCTTGCTGCACAGTGGTTAGCAGTGAGCAGCATCACTATTCAAAGTTGAGGAATGTTAACTATCAGTTCTCATTCAATGGCAAAAACTGAAGGAAATGCCTTTGGTTGCAAAGATATGCTAAACATCATGGGAAGGAACATAGCCTTCATACTCAGAATAAAGCAATATTGATATAGATGTGAGTATACATTTACTATCTCAACTGTGACAGCTTCCATAGTTTAGTGTACACCCAGTGGGATGAAATTATCAGTAAGGTATATTGAGGCTAGTGATCTGCCAATCACTGGTGTATGTTTCACAATGATCATTTGTCAACCTTTGTAATGTTGCCATACTCCCTTGAAATCTGGTGTTTTGTGGTGTCAATAGGTAGTTCAGAAATCAATAGAATGTGAGTTAGGCAAGCAGGGGTTCAAATCCAGTCTTGTGCATACTGTATCATTGTGTAAACCAACTGCTGACATACAATACAGACTTAGTGATTAGATGTGTTGTGGTAAATTCTACTTGTATGTGATACATTCACAGGTGAAGGGCTTTGATCCCTTCATTATTAACTACTGCCATATCCATTCACACACACACTGTTAATGACATTCCTTAAAATGTGTGCTTTATGGCCAGACTTGTATAAGTTGTTCTTTGGTATCAATAGCAAGTGCATGCATCTGTGACTTAAGGCAGGCAGAGGTTCAAAACTATGATGATTTAACTTGTGGAATGGTGACAATTATCATTATGTGCTAATAATGCCCTATAACTGTAAAATGTGATAATGTGGTAAGCTTATCTGAGACATTCAAAACCTCACTATAATCATGCGGAGCTCTATACAGTGGAAGTTGACTTTCATTCCCCAACTCTGTTGAGTCATTTTTTTTTAATGTTCAATTTGAGTTTTGCAGGATTATTTCTAACATTACATGTTTATGTTTATTCCACACATCTTTAGATATCTTATTCATACCCAAGAATTTGCAATAGCAATGTGACTAGTCAGGAATTTGAACCCAGGTCTGCTCATTTCCTTTACCCTGATATCACATATTCTGCTCCCCTGGAGTGTATTTTGAAGCCACCTCTTTCATAACTACTCAGTTAACATGCCTTGCTAATACCATATTCTGTTAACGGTATCCTTGGACAGAGGCAGGAGTTTGAACACAAATATACACATGTGTCTTATCCTGATATCAATCGTCCAATTAGCTAAACATTTGTTATTCCAATTAACTTTGCTCAAATTGCTTCTGTGGAATTTCTTACTATTACAGTAGTCTAAGGCACATTAGTCACATAGGCAGGGGTTCTGTCTCATTCCTGGCTGTTTCTGTTTTACTCATGTAACCTGTTATATTCCCTTGAATGTCAGACCCCCTGTAATGAGTGAGCACACTACACTGGAAATGTCTGCATTGTCTCACTTGACACATTTCTCTGGATTTTTCTGCCAATGTTGAGATGGCCATTTGGGGGATTCTCAGCTTTAATGGCTATAATAACTTATGTCAGCATGCATACGTGATTGTCATGCCCTGGGATTCAGCAAGCCGTATTTTCCATGCAGGAACAGTGTAGGAGCTCCTGCATGGAAAATGGCCGCCGAGCAATCCAGGAAAGTGTTGTTTTCACATGCACGAGCGGCCCTACACTTTTGTAGCACAGAAAATTAAAACATATGCAAATCACCTCATTTGCTGGTGTAAACCATGCAAATGAGGTAATTTTGCGATCCACCAAGCTGCCAGGTCTCCGTACTAGAATAGTGTCAGTGCAGAAATGTATTCAGAAGTAACTGAGTACATTTCTGCAAGTGACAAAATGGAGGCATGACAGCTCATGGAAAAGCATGTGTTATGTACAATAGACATGCCAATGGCAAAATATAGGCCATTGGCATTGAAAAGTGATTAATTATTATGAAAATTAAACTTTTTTTGGACAATCTCGGCTGTTTAAGCATAGTGCAGTGGCACGCAAATGGGATCGTGCTGAAAAAAAAAATGGTAAAACTTAATTTTAAGTTAAATCTGCATTTTACCATTATAGTCAATGGCATGCAGAATGTAAACAATACCAGGGAGCGCTGGTTGTCAAGGGGAAAGGGTCCATGTTAGTGCAGTAACTAATGACCTACACACTGGGGTATGCAAATGAGGGGAGTTATACTGAATCACAGATTTCTTCAAAGTATCAGCTTGTACCTAACCATGTAGGTACAGCAATACAGCAGTGCAAGTGTAAGAGCTGAATGACTTCATAAGGGTGTGGGTCAATCTTGCTGTAAGCTCATTAGAGCTCTGTGGCCCATGTTTGCCCTTAGCTAAGCACAGCTAAGGAAAGGGATGTGTCAGATGTGCCTGAGCACTGTGTGCATAGCCTAAATGGGTGTGCCCACCATGCATCAGGATTTAAACAAAAAGAAAAAAGAAAGAAAAGAGGAAATGGCAGCACTGTTGACATTTGAGCACTGGGTATGCACAGCGTGGCTCGGGGCTTAAATAGGGAAGAACTGGGAAGGGGAAACAGCAGTAGAAAGGCAATCAAGGAGACATAGCATAGCTGGCAGATGGAATGTATCAGAATCAACTAAATACACATGCACACTACTATAAACTATGCAAACACCTTTTAGACTGGTTTTTGGGGAAACAGCAGTAGGAAGGCAATCAAGGAGAACTAGCATAGCTGGCAAGTGGCATGTATCAGAATCACCCAATTATACATGCACAAGCCCCGCACACCATTGTAAACTATGCAAACACCCTACAGACTGTTTTTCCCACAAACTCTACACCACCGGTGTACACAGATGGGGGATTTTTAACTGGCAAAACTAACTAAAAATGTTAGAGGCTGCTGCTGCTTTACTCCATCAATATGTGCTACAGACTGAGGGTGGTGATGAGGAGAATGCTGACAAGTGACCCACAGTGAGGAGGAGGAGAAGAGTGTACAGACCCAAGGTAACCTTCCAGGATCTATATAAGCTGGAGATAGTAGAGCACTATAGGATGGACAGGGACATTCTACAGCAAATCATTGAGCTGTGCCGGCCATGTCTCATACACAGAACTAATAGAGGAGAACCTATCCCAGTGGATACCAAGCTATGTGTAGGCTTAAGAATACTAGCCACAGGTACCTTCCAAAGACCAACTGGGGATATAATTAGGGTCTCACAGGCATCAGCATCCAGGGTACTCCACCAGTTCCTGGATGCCATGACACAACATGCCAATGAGCACATATATTTCCCCACCGGCTGTGAGGCATTGACTACATGTATGTATCTCTTCCACCGTATAGCAGAATACCCTGAGGTAGTTGGTGCTATAGACTGTACACACATCCACATCAAAGCACTACCTGGTGAGCAGGGTAGGGTCTACATAAACCGCAAGGTCTTCCCCTCCATCAACTGCCAGGTCATGTGTAATGCCCAGGGCATTATCATGAATTTGTGTGCTGGCAGCCCTGGAAGCTATCACAACTCCCACATCTGGCATTGCTCACAGCTGTATTAGGTATTTGCCAGGGGGGACATCCCATATGGCCATCTAGTGGGGAGTGCTGGCTATGCACTGGAGCCGTGGCTGATGACAACCATCAGAAATACACACACACCTGAACAAGAACAACAAAATGAGGCACACTCACAAACCAGGATCATTGTAGAGTGTGTGTTTGGGATGCTAAAGTCATGGTTCCACTACCTTGACATATCCAGTGGAGCCTTGCAATACTCTCCAGCTACATGTACACAAATGTTCATAGTATGTGCCATGCTACACAACATGATCTTGCAGAAACAGCTGCAGCAGGAGCAGTACGGGACAGGGCAACACAGCCCCCCACCATTGCCAAGGCCAGCACAGGCACAGAAGGACTCGGAGGAGGAACATTCTGAGCCTTCTTCTGTAGGTAGAAGGATGCGTGGCCAGTATGCCCATGCCTTGGCAAAGAAGTAATGCATAGCACACACACTGACACTGTAGGGACCCAGGGACTGATACTACTCTCTCTGACTCGCACATACAGTCAAAGGGATGCCAAACATGACACTACCTGAACTTTACCATGTATAGGGAGTGTACTATGTGCATCCAACATAGTCAGCCCTCCAGCACCGTCCTGAATACAGGTCCAGCGAGAAGGTAAGTCACCCTTCCTATCAATTACTAAATGGAGTAGAATGTTCTCATACTTGTATGTATCATATGGATGCAAGCATGCAAGGGAATGGGGTGGCTGAATGCGATAGCAGCAGACAGCTATATGGGACAGCAGGAAATTCACAACAAATAGTGGTGTCAGTATTCTAGGCAGCACTACAGAAGGTGACAACCCACACTGCAGTACATGTAATGGCCCAAATAACTATGGGTGTCAGTAGGTCGCACACATGGATGCCAATGAGGGTCATAGACCCACCACCAGCCTCACACAGCAGGACAGGTGTAGATGACTATAAAGGAAGGCCAGGCTAAGGCCCCCAAGTTATAGCAATGGTGAACAGCCCCTCAC
This sequence comes from Protopterus annectens, assembly GCF_019279795.1. Lineage (NCBI taxonomy): Eukaryota > Metazoa > Chordata > Ceratodontiformes > Protopteridae > Protopterus > Protopterus annectens. Next base: position 578,688,650 of record NC_056745.1, on the reverse strand, counting down.
CAACCTATACAGACATACTACAACAGGTCTGGCAGTTGCATTCAAGTTCTGAAAGGTAAGAAGTCTGAAACTGAAATTTATGCCATTAAGATCTAACATGTGTACTCTACTGATATGCCTCCTTTCTATATGATAGGTCACAATACAATATGAAATTGGAGCCAACAGAGTAACCAAAATACCAATACAGTCATTGCAAATGTTTAAAGTCTGCAGGTGTGCACCCCCCCCCCACAATCCCACATTGAAATGCAGTAACAGATGGCCTACATCACTCTCAAATTGCCTACAGTCCTCTGGCAAAGGCCCATGCCTCACCCATAGTGCCAATGTACAGAATGTCAGGGGGTCGCAACTAACAACCTAACACAGTAAACAGAAAACAATGCAAGGCCATGTTGACAAATGCCAGTAGCATGCCTCCCTGCCTCCCTGTATCCTACTACACGGACTGTGGACCAGGCCATAAATACTACTAGGATAAAGGCCCAACTATAAGGATACCTCTGAGATATTGCTTACATAATGTTAGGAAGAGGAGAAAATAACGGGGGGGGGGGTGTAGAAGCATGGTGTCATGGAGTGTGTGAAGTCTGAAACTCTAATGTCCACCCATACTACTCCTTGACTGCAAACCCATGAATGAATAGCAACAAAACTGCCTGTAAACCACAATGCGAAGGTAAACTGACCAGATATATGAGTCCTGCCTCTGGATAACCTGGGTGTATCTGTACAGCTGAGTGGTATGGCCCCAGGAGGTTATGACCATTCCATGACATTGTGAAAAGCACAAGGAGGGGATTCCCAGCTAGCATACTAAAAAGGTGTTGGATCATTTACACAGAATGAGCAGTCTATTGTCTGTAGCTACTCCTCCACAATGGCAGGTGTGTGGCAGAATGTGTAGCCTATATGCCTCAGAATATTGGTCTCAGCTTCATTCATCTTGTATTTCTCTGGTAAATAACTGTGAGCAAAAAATGATAACTGTCAGTAGTTGATTACATGATACATCACACTGTAAAACAGTACATATGTCAGAAGGTCTATGCTACAACCAAACATGTCACACAAGCAGCACAGATAGCAATAGTTACAGTATCCCCCGTATGTTATGCCTATTGTGTCTCCATATTGGCAACCTATCTACATATATCCTGCAGAAACAGTTTGCTAGGTGTAGCTGTAGCACACAAAACCCTGAACTGGAGTCCAACCCTCCCTGGAATGGATGCACACACTCAATATAGGTCATACTGGGCATACTCCTCCACTTAGAGAAATGACGCCCATGTCTGACAACACAGTGGAGTACAGATATTAGTTATTTGCAGCTGTCTGTGCACACACACCAAACTGTACACCATTGATACTTCACACACACACACGCACACACACACACACACACACACACACACACACACACACACACACACACACACACACACACACACACACTGGATAGGAATACTCACACATATCTAAGGCTAACATAATATAATATGTCAAACACACACACACAAAGACGTGGGGAACAGAAAGACAGACAGTGACAGAGAGAATCCCATTATGAGACCTTTTCCACCCAGTACACATACTATTGGCCTATATCACATGATGTGCTGATATCATTCACTATAGAAATACCTTTGGTTAGCTCTCAGACCTATAGTCTCAGTGGTGCTTGTGATAACTGTGTAACACTATAGTACAAATAAGTATCCATGTAGCAGTTGTAATCTCAGTCCTGTCAAATGTTAAGTTTTGTGTGAGTGTGTGTGTGTGTGTGTGTGTGTGTGTGTGTGTGTGTGTGTGTGTGTGTGTGTGTGCATGTTTCTAGATGAATGTCGTTGAGGCCATTCACTCACTAAACTTCCCTTACTCCTCCTATGTCACTCACCTTCAAAGATACCTTTGGACAAGCCTCCAACATTTAAGCTCTGTGGCTCTTGTGATAACTGAGTAATACTATAGTGTAGCAAACTAGTTAGGTAGGAGTTCTAATCCTGGTCCTGGCAACTGTGAAAATGTGTGCATTTGTGTGTGAGAGTGTGTGTGTGTGTGTGTGTGTGTGTCTTTGTAGAGACCTGATTTTGTGGTCATTCACACTTAATACACTCCCCTTACCCCTCCTTTAGCACTGCTGCTGATGTCACTCACCTTCAAAGATACCTTTGGGCAGATCTTTAATATATAAGCTCCATGGCACTTGTGATAACTGCATAATACTATAGTGTAACAAACTTGTTAGGTAGGAGTTCTAATCCTGGTCCTAGCAAGTATAAAAATGTGAGTGTTTGTGTGAGTGTGTGTGTGTGTGTGTGTGTGTCTTTGTAGAGACCTGATTTGTGGTCATTCGCACTTACTACACTTTCCTTACCCCTGTTTAGCACTGCTGCTGATGTCACTCACCTTAGCAGTATTTTTGGACAATGTTCTACCTATAATCTGTGTGGCACATGTGATAAATGTGGAACAATGTAATAGCAATAACTACATCGGTAGGGGTTTGAATGTCATTCCTGCCAAGTGTTTGTGTATGAGTACATATATATGTCTGTACCTTAAAGACTTTGGCCCCATTTACACCCAGTACACTTCTCAATGCCTGACTTTAACAGTCCTGCAGATATCATTCACCTTAGAAGTACCTGTTGGCAATCATCACCCATGTAAGGTCAGTGGTGCGGGTGGTAAATGCATAACATAATGGTTTGAAAACATAGTTAGAGGTTTGAACCTCGCTTCTGGCAAATATAAATGTGTGTGTAGGGTAAAATATTTTGTGAAATCTCTCACCCATTACATCACCCAATGCCAGTATTTACAAGGGCTGGTGATGTTCCTCCCTTTGGGAGAGCAGCTATCCTGTAAGATCCGTGGTGGGTGCAATAAGTGTGTAACACTGTAGTAGTAATAGATACCTAGGTAGGGGTTTAAAAATCAGTGCTGGCAAGTGTTTGTTTGTGTGTGTGTGTGTGTGTGTGTGTGTGTGTGTGTGTGTGTGTGTGTGCGTGTGTGCGTGTGTGTGCGTGTGTGTGTGTGTGTGTGTGTGTGTGTGTGTGTGTGTGTGTGTGTGTGTGCGTGTGTGTGTGTATACAGGATCCATTGAGGGACATGTTTTGCTAAATTATTATATTGAGGACTTAGTATAATGTCCACATTACAAGGCTAACAGTTGTCAGACACCGTAGAGGTTTTTGTAGACAATCCACAGCCCTAAATGTCTAGTGCCATGTGCAATGACTATGTGACAGTATGGATTAGCGAAAATATAGGCAGCCCTTCTAATACTCAGAGACTACTCCCAACCCATGAATCATACACAAATACATTTGGCTAGGCAGCAACCACTATATAGGTAGTTCTCCTGCAAATGACCTCACCGATAGTACCCATGGTGTGATTTTAGTGGACTACATGCTTGTTGACCACAGCAGTGCTACTGACATCAGAAAGTACTTTGATGTGTTACATCTCCTGGCTGAGTGTGTGTTATCCATCAAGTAAAAGGACATGGCACCCTGTTCCATCCTGTCAGTAGCCCAATCAATGTGTACAGTGGCCCTTTTGCCATGTCCCCCACTGGATGCCTGCAACAGCTGTAGAGTTGCAAACGTACCCCACAAAGGGAATACTATGCCTTATACACATGCCCTGTATGGACAGGTGCCAATAACTCCAATGAATCCCTGTATCATACTGTCTATGTAGGTGCAATAATTACCTCTGTTGCATAGCCAGGTGTCACCAAATGGGGTCAGGAATGCTACTTATGAAGATACCAATCTGTCCACACAACATGCCCCAAAGACCTCAAGCACACTTCCACACTTCAAAGAACATGCATGCGGGACATTTGCATAACCAAGACACTGCCCATATTATGGAATATAAGTCACATACATGTGAAGCAGTGTACATCACTGGCCATTCACAACAGAAATCTGGATGAGTGGATGGGGAATACAATATTCAACCCTGGGGACCACTCCAGTGACTATACTCCTGAGCCAAACTGGGGACCATTTTCATGTGGCCTGATGCCAGGGTATTCTCTTGCGCTAGCCTTGTAGAGCCTTCAGGCCCATTCACCTACTACACACCTATGAGGCAATGAAACTATGGATCTTAGTACTGGAAAGTGTGTGTGTGCGTGTGTGTGTGTGTGTGTGTGTGTGTGTGTGTGTGTGTGTGTGTGTCTGTGAATAGTAATCTCAGTGTGTTTGGTTGATGAATATCCCCTGTGGCTGTGGTGATTAGCAATCAGAGGTGTGTCCAAACCACAACACGTGCCATTCTCCATTCTACAACAAATGTAAATCAACATATACCTATGTACAACCTTCAGTACTATAATCTGTGAGGCATATGCAATCATTGTATTACAAACTGGAGATTTCTGTGGACATACTGTACCCTGCCTATGACATAGACAATGTGTTACCACACTGCCAAATCCTGTGGTCTTGCTGCAAGGCCACATCCTGGTGACACACAGATGGCTAGAACTGAAATGGGATACAGCAGTTGAGAACATATTCACTCAACACTTCACTTGTGGGGGGGGGAGGGGTAAAGCTAGCACTGAATGTGTTGCCAAGACTGTGGCCAATATCTGTTGTCTCAGGATAGGTATTAGCATTGTGCAGTAACTTGCAGCACTTGTGTTTTATGCTGTGGAGGTTGTTGATGTAACTATCAAAGGCTGCTGTGACTGTTATCAGTGTCTGCTGCATGTCTGCCATCATAGATGCCTGTAGGGGATTCTATGAGGGATCCAACATTGTGTTTGCGGCTAATAAGGGAGTTCAACAGTCATGGGACACCACCTTTCTCTGCAACAGTGTCCTCCTTCTGATGTACACTTTAGCAATGGCAGGGGACCAGCACATTGTCTCCCAGTGTTTGGAGGAAAGTGTCTGGGTTCTGTTGGCTCTGGCTAGTACCATGCATTCATGTACCTTTATGTACAGTGCCTATTTGTAGCATTCCAGAGTCATGTGGCTATTTCCCATTGCAATGGGGGCAGTGAAAATACCCACCCCTCTTTTCATGACTGCAAAGTCAGCTTTGGAGAGGTTTTGCAAGGTGGTTACCTTTGTGTGGGGGAGGGGTGTGGCTGACATGTTGAGTTCCACCAGCAATAAAATGATGAATCCCAGAAGTGTTGGGCAACTGTACTGGCACTTGTCTACTTTCCCCAGGTAATGGAGGGGTAGTTGAAGACTCATACTATGTCATTGTTGCACTGGACCATCATAGATGAGAGGGTGTTGAGAAATGTGCATTGACAGCCTAGGAACATAGATGTGGACCCATAGCAGGCTATGGTCTGGATTGCACTATTACTCCAAGGCAGTTATAGCGGATGTATCTCCAATGCGTTATGATGGGATACTAGTCTGGAGGTTTTCCTAGCCATAATAAATATAGAGACAACACCACCTGTGGAGGTGTGGTCCATGTTTTGGGGCTGACAGCCATGGAATGCATCATAGCCTGATACCACAGGTCTGCTGCCTGCTGCTGTGAACCACCTCTCCATTACAGCAGACATGTGCTCTCCACTCCAACAACTGCTATGAGTGACTGCATCCTGACAGTTAGATGTCTACTGTTGAGCAGCATGACTCTCAGATTGCATACATGTGTAGCTGCTATGGTGCTAATAACATTAGGAACACTGCCTAATAAGGCATCATAGGGGTGGCAAAACATTTAGCCAGTACCTGGAAACCCAGCGGTGACAGATGTAGGACATCTGTGGCAAGTCATCGGGTTCTGTCAATTATGTCATCCCAAGCAGAGTGGTACTGGATCCCCTGAGAATGACACATAATTCGTAATCCAATTTTGCAGTCAATCATCTGTTGATAGTACCACAGCATCATTCTGAGTGATAGCAGTACACTGCCCAGGGCTACTGTCACACCTGCCTGGACCACAAAATCAGAGAGTTCAACCATGTCTCTTGTCATGTAGTCCAGGGAGGTGTGTCCCAAGTCATTCACACCCACATGGATGCAGAGTGATACTCATAGTTGTTGTGGAGTGCCATGAATGCTGTGTCATGTGTTATATGCTGGCATGTGATAGATATTTGGCTGTTACCTGCTACATATTCAACTTACTGAGTGGGATATGTGCGTGCCTCAGTACTGAGTTACCCATGATCACTGTATTGTGCAAGGTGTATAACCTTAGAAGCTTAGGTGGAGGGGCACTCTGTGTAGATTAAATATGCATCCTTGGGCATGTGCCATGTTGCAGTGTCTGAGTGGGTATCTGTCTTGCTGGTCTCTGCTGTTTGGGTAAATGTCCATTGAGTGCCTCTGGGAAGGTGGGTATGTGGCTTTTCACTATATGTCATGGCTGTCAAAGTGGGTGTCATGGTGAGCTATGTGTTCCACATGGTGTGGTGCAGGTGTTGATCTTATCCTCTTGATGTGCTAGTCCAGTCTTTGCTGGAGAGTGCATATGTCCACATTGGGTGATATATGGATAACCCTCACAGGTCTGAGTGTTTGAAGTTTAGAGGGGAGGGTAGTCTATGTACATGAGGCAGTTGCAACAGTGCCTCAGAATGGATAAGTGCTCCAGGTTAATGAGTGAAAGCACGGATAACCTCCCTTCAAACATACTAGGAGGGGTGGACATAACTAGTAAGTACTGTGGCTACTTTTGTGATGAACGAGTACTGCTGTCGGCTCCCAGGTATGCCATATTTCTTGATACAATAACATGAAGAGCCAAGCCATAATGCTAGTTGAAGTGCAAGACAGGAGGAACTAGCATGATGTATGGGTGGAACAGAAGGCAGACTGTCTGCCACCTGTAATATTTTACCACAGTTGTGCAGTTATCAGCAGCTTTGGCCATGTGAAAGTTCAGTAAGCTGTGTAGCACATGCAGTAATTGCATAATACTGTAGTAGACGTACCTAGATAGGCAGGAGTTCTAATCCCAATACTGGCACACATATATATATATATATATATATATATATGTGTGTGTGTGTGTGTGTGTGTGTGTGTGTGTGTGTGAATCATGTACTGTCTGACTTATACCATTTTTGACTTGTGTACTAACCTTTACACTTCCCATCACTCCAATTTAGTAGTTCCTGTTGATGTCATCCACCTTAGAAGTACCTTTGGAAGAGGTGGAAATGTATAAGCTCTGTTGCATGTTTGATAACTGCATAGTGTTATAGTAGGAATACCTAGATAGGCAGGAGTTCTAATCATAATGGTGGCAACTGTTTGTGTGTGCGGATCATTTCTGGTGTGGCTTATACCATTTTGATATGTATACCACACACAGCTGGTCACCACCTATCACTGCCATTACTTTATATAGTGTGGTAACAGCATCTGCCTCACATTCAGCAGGTTAAACCATTGTACAGTCCTCTGTACATTTGTTTCTGAAATATCCATATGTTTGCAAACTATACGTGGTCAGAACTGGTCTGTGTACCTTAACAATGCCCATGTATGTGATATTATAGCCAAATAGGCCACAGTGAGTGTACTGACACATATGGCAGCATGAGGTATCATACCTGACCGAAATATCATGCTGATACGATGTCTGCTGCCCTCACACATGGCCAACCTTGTAGGTGCAATATATGAGTCCAGATGCTTGGTTTTACAAGTGAACTGTTCCTGTTATGGGTCACATTAAAGGCTGGAAGAGGTGTGGACTGTCATATTGTGGTCCTAATTAGTATGTAACAGGAACACCTTGCATCTTAAGAGGGGTGTGTACACAATTTATATCCACTGTATACCACTAATGTGTCATGCATGACTCTACATTAGGCCATTTGTCCAGCTCATTTTGCTGGCCACTGTCCAGACATCTTGGCACTGACAAGTTGTAAGATATGCTACAGGAATGTAGGACTCATGTCAGATAGGCCTCAGTGGTGACCACTGTGATGCAATACAGTTAACACCAGCACATGTGAACATGCAAAACAAGCAATATAGCTATTTCATAAAGCAATATAGCTATTACTGACGGTTGTGTGCATGGTACATTGCATGCACTTCACATGCCTGGGTATTGCCAGACAACTACAGGACAATGTCATAATCACCAGCTTCAGGCTGCTGTCCCATATGCAGGCAAGAGGGTCCTAGGTAGTTGTGCAAGGGAGTTATTGTCAGCAGACTCACATGTGGCCTTGCTACAGGATGGATGCAGCATGTCTGCACATCTACAGTACTAAACACAATAATACACAATGTCCTGTCCTCACCATAGGTGTGCACCTCTGTGCATTAGAAAACCTCATGCACAATTGCCATCGAACCTGACACATGCATGTAGATGCAATACAGAAACATGTATGTCTGATACATTAGTGTACTAATCCCCACTGGGCCCTTACATGCGTGCTCCTTGTCCAGTGTGTGTGTGTGTGTGTGTGTGTGTGTGTGTGCGCAACCCATCTCCACAATGCTTCCCTCAGCATCATGGCTTGTGCATCAGGCGTGTGCCCCAATTTTAGTGAGGAGCTATTCAGTGGGTGTCAGTGGGGGCTGGATGGCTGGGCCCCCACCTGTGGCTAGCCAGTCCTTCACTACAGCAGCAGCCCATTGATGGGTATGGTGGATGAGGTCAGTGGCCCAATGCTGCACATGCTCATAAGTTCTGCTGTGCAGGCTGGCATCATTTACCCTGTGGACCACACTGTTTCAGAGGGCAGTCCTCTCCTGAACATCTCCTGCTCTCCATCCAAATAACAGGGCATAATATCCAGTCACATATTGGGTGATGATGTCAGTTTCCCCAACAGAGAATGCTGGTAGGCAAGCACTCTGCATGTTACCTAGAAGACATAAACAGGAAAAAGGTCACAAGACCTCATACGGTTGTCAAAATGCACATCAACAGCAATTATTATTTGCAAATAATCCACACTACACTAAACCCTCCAAGCTGTCATGGCTATAGCAGCTTGCATTACATGCCTGTCCCTGAGCTATCTTATTGCCCCACTGTTGGACACTTGATTACATAATCCTCTATTCTTCATTCATTTCTGTGTAGCGGGTTGACAGTGGGCATCTTCCATGTGGATGGTATGTGGATGGTGGCAGGTCTGTATGTGACTGTGGTGTGTGATGGAGCTGTGAGCACATGCCTGAGTTCATGTAGGAAGCAGACAGTGATGTTATTATGCCCCATGGAGATATGCTGTTGTTGCTATCAGTAGGCAATATGGACATGCTCACCATTGCTGAGGGGTGGAGTGTGGTTGATGTGCATATCCCCCTGTACAACTAGGGTGGACAGTGTAGCGATCTTCCCACCTAACCTGTGTGATGCAGGTTGCTTATATCCAAGGCATGTGTGTATGAGGTGTTCTTTAGCCCCAGTACAGGGTGAATTGTGTTGTTTCCTCTGAGACTTACAACATATGTGGAAACACAGTTGCAATTGTCCTTGGTGGTGTGGATATGTCTGATTTATAGTCATAGTCAGCCTTACAGGAAGTCACCTGTGAACTTACATGCTTGCTCAGATATAGGTGGACCTGATTCAAAGTTGTTGCCTGCACTTATGTGTCCATGTACAGCCAATGTAGCAACCTATTATGTGGCTTGTGCATTGCTGCTGTCCACCAAAGGGGATTACTCTACCTTGGTGGAGGTTGGATATACAGGTCAAGTACTGCTGCATCATATAGCTACAGTGGATATAAAGGGTACACACCCCTGATACACTGCCTGTTATTTGTGCAATTGGAACATGACACCCCAATAACTCATTTCATAACAATTCCCACCTGTAGTGTGACCTATAGCCCATACAATTCAATTGAAAACATAACAATCTGGTCTGTGAAAACATGGAAATAATAGTCAGTACCATATGCCAGTTGAATGAGTGTGCACACCCTTAAACTGATATGTTGTGTATGCACCTCTTGAGATGGTTGCAGCATTCATCTGTCTTGGTCTGGACTCTAACATCATGGCACATCTTCAGTTGGCAATAGATGCTCACCTTCCTAGAAACACCTTTGATTATATGTCAATGGAATTGTACAAGTTAGGGGTCACGTAAAGATAAGACACATTATGAAATGATCTTCTGTGGTCTGATTGTCATACAGACACATACCTGGCATTACAACAGGGCTGTGTACACTTGTGATATCCACCGTATATAAGTGTTGATAAAGCTGGTAGTGGTAGGCATGGACAGAGGGTCATAACACAGGTGGACACTTTGCTGATTTATACCTGATATTCATGCCTACTATAGTACCCATATCAGTGTCAGGGCAATGCAACAACCAGTAGCTCTTCACATTTATAGGTTCATAGGTGTGTACTAGGCTAATGGCCCTGGAGCCTTTACAAGCCTAGCCCATAGGATTACCCTGGCATCGTGCCACCAGACCTTAGTTCCCAGTGCTTCTGTAAGGTAGAGTCACTAGAGTGATCCCCAGGGTGAATTTTTCATTTCCCATCCACTCATCAAGATTTCTCTTGAAGAGGGCCAGTGAGGGGCTCTGCTTGACATGTATGGGAAGTCTATTCCATAGCATGCAAAGTCTCTGGGTTATGAACCTGTCCCTCCAACTTGTTCTGTTGATTGTGGTAATGGGGTTGAGGTCTCGAACATGTAGTGCGGAGAGATTGGGATTTCTTTAGATGTAGCATTTCTAAAAGAGCTGGGTCAGACATGGCTTTGTAAGTCAAGCCGAGATCGCCTCTAAGTAGGCGATATGTTTGTTGTATGCACTGACACTGATAATGCAAATGTACCTGAATGCTTGAAACCCATGTGATTAGTTTTGTGCCTTCCAGCTGAACATATGCATACATACATGTGCTCAGGGGATACCTAGAATACATTTCTGTTGTATGTTAGTATGGCACACTGTATTTACAGTCTTGCTGCTCAATCATACTTCTCAACCTGTTAACAGTAGTACCTCTGAACAATGGCACACATAAATGGATGTCAAAAGGGACATCAGTATTGATGCTGTATTAATAGAGCTGCACTATACATTAGTACATTAATTGCACAGTAGGGTTTGACATCGCTGTGATATCCTGGAAGATGTCCAACAGTCATAAGTAGGCTATTGTGTTACAATGTCATTGCTTACAGACCTGCCAATGGTTTGGCTGACATAACACAGGTATATGTGTATGTGACTACAGATAGTCACAAATGTGCTTATTGTCCAGCAGAACACTGTACAGTTGAATGCTATTAATTCAATATATCACATGCAGTTGCATGCACATCTGCAATACAACTTTATTATGCACATGCCCTCTAT
>NC_056745.1:578624827-578672327 GCF_019279795.1 Protopterus annectens | reverse complement strand
AAACTGTGTGGGATCCTGAGTCTGCATATTTTTGTTTATTAGGTGCATGATGATGCATTCCATAGCTTTGCATAACAGACTTGTCAGGCAGTTGGGGCAGTATTTCCCAGGGCTGTAGTCACACCTTGTTTCTGGAGATGGGTGACTGTAGCAGTGCACAATTCAGTAGGGACAAAGCCTGAGGTGAGCTGTGCTTGAACAGGGCACACAGGTGAGGTGCCAGGTCACTCTGTAGCTCATGTAGAACACAGCCAGAGATATTGTCAGGTCCCATGGAGGCTGTATTCTTGGCCTTGGACAGTGGTGTTTTAACCTGTGCTGCAGTAATATTGGGTGCCTGGCAGTGTACTGGTATTGTGATTGGTCCTTTGGGGAATGAGAGAGGGGTAAAGTTTGCACTCAAGATGTCAGCCAGTATAGTGGCATTATTTGTTGGTTCAGTCTGGGAGGTACCATTGTCTAGTACATCAGAACAAATCTTGGTATTGCCATGGAGATTCTTCACATAACTGTATGAGACCTTGTGGTTGTCTTTACTATGTGTTCTAATTCTGTTGTCACAGCTAACTTTGTAGTATTTGATGAGTGATCTCAACTTTTAATTGAGGCCGATAAGGGTTTATTTCCAGTCTTGGGACTTCACCTTATTCCATATCAGTTCTCTCCTTCTGTTGTATAGTTTCTTTATGGCAGGAGACCACCAGATCAGCTTCCTTTTTTTGGAGGTGATGGTCCTGGTTGTATTGGGTATGGCAGTATCCATGCATTTGTGTACGTGTTCATAGTGCATTGTTGTTTGATTAACCTGTCATGCAACTAATGTCCATTTGCATGGCTGCCATGAGGTTAACCACCTCTTTTTTCATGAGGCCATAGTTAGCTTTGGAAAGGCTTTTCATGGTGATTACCTGTGTGGTGGGGGGGGGGGCTGTGGATTTCTAAAGGTGATTAATTTGTGTTCAGATATAACAAGGGAGGAGTTTGCTATTGGTGTAGATCAAAAGTTGCACATGTTAGGAAGGACCAGGTCAATGTGAAGGGCATGTGCTTTGGTACATTAGTAGCTTTCCCAGTTAATGGTGGGGTAGTTGAAGTCAACCAGTATGAGAGTATTAGGTTGGACACTAATATTCTCCAGGGTGTTTAGGGACATGGAGTGTGAGTCTTAGGACATGTTTGGGAACCTATAGCAGGCTACAACCTGAACCACTGTCTTACCCAATCTTAGCTATGCCTGCAGGATCTGTAATGCATTATGTTGGTCTACCACTCTGGAGGTGTGTGCATCCTTAATGAATATGAAAATACCACCACCTTCAGAGCTTCAGTCCACGTTCTGCAGCCAAACGTTGTGGAATGAGTTATAGGCTGGTAGTGCAGGGGTGCTTCCTGCTGCCTTTGAACAGGTCTGTGTTCTAGCACAGATGTCATTGCTCCCCATTTTAAGGAATACTTCCAGTGAGTGCATTTTCAGATTTAGACTTCTAATGTGCAGCAGCATGACCCTCTGATTGCATGTGTTTGTAGCTGTCATATATTTCTGTATATTTTTGTATACATATATGCATATATGTGGATATAAATGTTTATGTATATCTCTCTCTTGCTCTCTCTGTATATATATATATATATATATATATATATATATATATATATATATATATATATATATATATATATATCTATTATGTATAGATTTGTCCACATATATGCATCTTCATACATATATACATGTATATATAGAGTACCTCACTGATTCTACAGACTCCTTTCCCTACTGTTGAATGACTGTACTAACTGATATGTTTGGAATGTTGTCACTATTTTAAAGGACTAAGATGGTGTAATGGTATATTGCTTTCATCATAGTTTACAGGGCCCAGGGTTCAAGACTTGGCAGGCCTTATTATTTTGTTACAAAGCAGATCATTTCTGCTGGGGAGGAAGGGATAAGGGCAATAAATAAAATAGGTCCCTAGTTTGGGCCCCTTCACCTTTTAGACAGCCTTGGTCAGGTTTGTTGCAGTAAGTGGTTCAGAGTGTGGCTGTTGTGGTGTTGCATTCGTGATATGCTGTGCGGTTTGTGGATTTAGCTGGAGATTCAGGTAAGTAATGTTTATGTAGGGTAGGGAGTTTAGTGTGTGTGAGTGCTTGTAGTGTTTTTTTGTGTGTTTGTGTGTTTAGTGCAACCTTGGAGATAGTATATATAAGTAGGAGCTGTGTGGGGGGTGCAGGGGGGCTTGCCTCCCTGCTTATAGGTAGGCTAGGTGTGTTTGTATTTTATGTTGTGTTTGTGTGTGTTGTTTTATTTGTTGCAGTGTAGTTAGGTAGGTGTATGTGTGTTTGTGTGGTGGTATGTGTATGTGGTCGCGATTTTGGTTTCACGGTTGTGGGTTTTTGGATATGTGGAATTTCGACTATACAGTCTCGACATACTGAAATTCGACATTTCAGTATTTCGAGATTGTCTAGTGAATCCCTATACACACACACATATATATATATATATATATATATATATATATACACATTTCCCTACTGTTGAATGACTGTGCTGCATGATATGTTTAAATAGACATCAGCCATATCTATAGCTCTGATGGCTTAGTGGTAATTGCTGGTGCTGTGGTGGGCAGGGTCATGGATTCAAGACTTGTAAGGGCTGATTATTTTGTTGCTGGGCAGAACAAGGACTGTTGGATACAGAATGATTAAGGCACTTTTAAGCAGTTATAAGTGGGTTTGTGTGGTGGTAAACAATGCTACCTTCCGGTTAAATATGCTTACAGACAGTTAGCCTTAAAAGTGCTTAATCTGTGTAGGCATCGCTTAGCACCATGCAAACAGGCTTAGTCCTGCTTACTACTGCTTACTTTGGCTTACTTCCATGCTAATTTCTTTAAAAGAAAAGAAAAAAGGAGTGACAGAAAAGTGGTGAAAAAGGGGGCACGAAGAGGGTAAAACAATATGAAAGATAGGTAGGGATGTGTAGGATGGGTGTAGGGAAGGGCCATAGCTGTCCATTTCTTCTACAGCAACAGCTTTGCATATATACTGAATTTGGAGGTAAATTTGGACACTCAAACCCCTGAAAGAGAGGGATGAGGACAACAATAATATGTTGTGAAGCCAATTAGACAAGATTACATGTGTCCAGTGGACACATTTGTGAAATGGACAGCTATGTATGGGGTGACTTTTTTTGGGGGGGAACAGATTGCCATTTTTTTAAGGTAAGAGTGGGATGTTGGGGAAGGATAGTAGGTATAATTGGGGAGGTAGGTTGGGTAGGAAGACAGACAAGATAGACAAGACAGCATACAGTTGTAGTATATGACATGTGGGGGATAAACACCTTGGATGGGGAGGGGCGTTTGGTAATCGAAAGCCCACAAGCCCCCAAATGGATACAGTGGGACTGAGTTCTGCACCCATGGGCAGTGACCACTGCACTTTCATGGCCCTGAAGGTGCCTGTGCTGGGGGCTGAGCAGAAAGGGCAGGTTGATCCTCTAAATGCACCACGTGTCCCTCAAGCTGACATAGCAGATCTCCAAATTCCTTGCGGAGCTCGCTATGCACCAGACCCCGGACCTGGCTACAGGTGACAGGATCCTGTCCGTGCCCACACCAAGGGAGGGAATGAGCCCCATCCCCTGAGGCAGTTCCACCAGAAGGTGGTGCAGGGCCAGCAGACGAGGAGGTCCTGGGGTGGGTCCCAGACATGCTGGGGCCGTGTGCCATGGCCAGATAAGGTGGGAGAGGTGGATCCACTGGGATCGGCCTTCCTAGATGTGCTATGGTATTGCAGTTTTAGAACATATGTTGGTTAGTAATGGTAAACCATTCCAGGATTAGTTATAACAGCATGCATGAGTACTTCCATTAACCCAAAACAACAGATTTGGAACATTTGCATAGCAAACAGAACACATGCCTATATGGAACCACAGTGGGCATTACAGTGGCATACAGGTTACAATGATAGCAACAGGCTACCATTTATAGTATTTGAACAGGGAACATTAATTGGAACAAATTTCAACATTTGTAGAACAACAGGACACATGTCCCAACAGTAGGTTTGGTGGAAAACATACCCATTCATTTATGTGTTTAGATTATTGGTGAAGATAAGGTGGGGGAGAGAGAGAGAGATGTCAGTTAACAAATGTAGATTCTTGCAGTGGTCACAGCTTTAATGATCATTGCTCTACTCATTACTCTGCAAGTATTATTACAACAACTATGGTGTTGGGTTGGGCAGTGGAATATTTGTACACAGTATAATTACAGCCTTCTTATAGCTACTTTATACTTTCTCTTACCTGGACGACCTGTGGAGGGAATGTTTGTTAATACTACATGACTGTTTCTACCCATATTCACATAGTCAGGGTTGCATATGTGCACTCATACTGCGTGTGTGTGTGTGTGTGTGTGTGTATGTGTGTGTGTGTGTGTGTGTGTGTGTGTGTGTGTGTGTGTGTGTGTGTGTGTGTGTGTGTGTGTGTGTGCTACTGGCTACTGACATGCTCTGCGTTGATTTCTATTGATCACCCTGGTTGTTGGTAACAGGGACCAGTAGCTGTGACAACATGACACTTTTGAACATTTCTTGGGAGAGACCACTTGGTGTATGTACTAATCTTGCTGTCATATGCAGCCTTGGTGTTGGACTGCGAGTGTTGGACACATTATTACTACAGGCTTCTTATAACTACTTTATACCTTCTTTCACTTGAAAGATTTGTGGAGGGAATTTATGTTGACCCTTCCTGAATGTTTCTGCACATTTTCAAAAAATCCTGCTTGAAATTATGCATACAGCTTACTACCACTCCCATGATTTGTACCGTAGCTGTTTCTGCTAAAAATACAACATGTTTATATTTCAGCAGAACGAGCTATTGAGAAACTGCTGTCACTTCCTTGAATGTTTTCTTTCTTATTCTCTCTTGGTTGTACAATCTGACCTTGTGATTACAACATTATTTTTTATACATTCCGATACAAACATAGCACAGTGTGGAAAACAGTGGTTAACACAACATTACTATTCTGATATCAGATCTTGGTGCATGAAACTTTCTACTCATGCAATACCAGAGTAAACACAACCAGACTGGGGTTTTCACTTTTATTGACAGGTAATTACACTTTCATTGATATATAACCTGTATGTCACTATTACTCTCCTACTGGCTTCTTCAGTCACTAAAAACCATACCCATTTTTGAATACTGCAAGGTGACATTCTACTCCATTTTATTTATTTGCCCTACATAATACCAGCTAGATTGTTACTCACCAGCCTCATGATGCAGCCTTTACAGCCTGCTGGCGTGGGCTTCCAAGTTCACAGCCGTCTCATCTGCAGCTGTACAGGAGATAAGAGAAAACATTTATGCATACCTATCCATCACATACACAGGCTGAACTGTGGAGAACAATTGTTTTGACTAATACTTACACACGGCTGGAGCATTCCCTGTTCAGGCATCTTGAACCCATTGGTCCAAAAGGTCCCCCTTCCTCGGCTTCAAGTTGGCAAAGTGGTGCCAGACCTGCTCACCAGTACTTGGGATGCCAGTGACAGCGGTGAGATCTCGGGCAAGTTGGTCCCAGGCCTCCACTTTGTATTGGGAGCCCTGGTATTGGTCGTGCAGCAGTCACCCTTCATGGTCTTTAATGAGGAGTCCAACCATGACCCTGGACTCCTAAATGCCGCAGTGCTGCGCCTGAAAGCACACAACTTCACCTACACCTGCCATAGTGCCTACAGTGAGGAGCTACAACTAGTTTTGAGCTGTATTCCAGCCTGTGTGGTTTAAATATGGCTAATTTTCCACCCTTTACTGTGATTGGACAGTTTTGAAACTGCTGAGCTAAGCTAAGCACTAGGTAAACCTGCTTAGCTAAGATAACTATTGCTTAAAGTGGTAGATGCTTAGCCCTGCTTACCAGTGTGCAAATCCACTTAGCTATGCTAAATATTGCTTAAACTTTAAATTTCATTGACACCCCATGTTTAGGGCTGCTACA
This sequence comes from Protopterus annectens, assembly GCF_019279795.1. Taxonomy (NCBI): domain Eukaryota; kingdom Metazoa; phylum Chordata; order Ceratodontiformes; family Protopteridae; genus Protopterus; species Protopterus annectens. The sequence continues at coordinate 578,666,283 of NC_056745.1, read as the reverse complement.
CTACCCTGGTTAGCATTTGCATAATAATATTCACTACCTATTTATGAAAAATACATTTTAGTTGTATTTCACATATGAAAATACATGTACTGCTGTGGGGCTTGAACTGTGACTGAATGGACACTAGCTAAACGTGCTAACCACTACACTATTCCAGTTTCACTGATAACTTTGTGTATATTTCTATTTAGCTTTTCTTGATGTTTAAACTCTGCTATGCATAGCTACATGATGATGGGCACACCCGCTCAGCTATGCTTAAACTTTATTGCACACAGGAAAAAAAAATTAAGGAATATATTTTAAATATTGCTATTAGACACTTAGAACATTGATAGAATGACAGGCTTTGGATTAGCATGAATTTTCAGAGGATGTAGAGTCTTAAACTCAAATATTTGTCATTTAATGACTTCAATTCCCAGCTATTTGCCAGACAGGTGCAGATATTAGGAGGGAAACACCAAAAATATGAAGCAGAAATCTGGACATTCTGTGGAAATCTATACAGTTGAGAGGTATGACTGTCTCTTATTTTCTCCACAGACACTAAAGTGTCTGTGGAGACTTTCATTCATTTTGAATTACTGAACGGCAATTCTCGAGTGCAGGGGGCATATGTATTGTGAGAGCACTGCTCTCGGACTTGCCCCCTGCACTCAAACACAGAACCATGTCCGTTTTAGAGCACGGCAGACCACCTTCATACATATGCATGGCACACAGCCGTACTGCATGGTAACGGTCTCTTCTGTGTAAGAATAAGCTATTCTTGCACAGAAGTTTGCTGAATCCGTGTGAATGTTGCTTGCCAGCCTAAGAAGGTAAATAGTATTAGCTTACCTGTACTATCACTGCGGTTTTAATGATTCCATGAGTATGTGTATCACACACACACACACACACACACACACACACACACACACACACACACACACACACACACACACACACACACACACACATATTTGTCCATTCAGACTTTTCCTGTGAATTGTTTTAGAACAGTTAAGAAAGGTTATGCTGCACATAATTGAGCAGAAAAAAAATCTGACATGCTATTACTATTTTTAAGAAAATGCTGCATAAACTTTTACTTGTTTTAATAGCTGTTCTAACCTGCAACTGGTGATTTTTAGTGTCAGTGCTTTAAATTATTTACTAACTTAATGATGTTGACACTTTATATGCTATGCATGCATAAAGGAACTAGCTAGTCATGTGGACAGCATTATGCTGTGTGCTGAAGAATGAGTAACTTAATTTACTTTTATTTTATGCTGTTTTAATTTGTATAATTTGGCTCATAATTAATTCAGCACATTTTAGATTAATTTTAATTCAGATGTTGTTGCTGATATCACAGCTGGTATCATGTCATTTAATGGTGTAGTTGTTTCATGTCTAATTCGATGGATTTCTATTATTTATGAAATATAAATCATTTGGCTTTTTAGAGTAGTGTCAAATCGCTGATTTTCAATAATGTAAATTTCATATTTATTGAGTTATAATAATGCTAATGCATTGTATTCGTTATATTCTGTAATACTTCCTTTATTCTATTTTATTATTTTTCACATTTCTCATATAAGTACTGTGGAGAAAGCATTTTACTAAATGTTGATTTTATTTCATTTGATAGCAAAAGAAAAACAAATCTGGCAAGCACAGTAGTCAGTAGTGAAACCTTTTTTGGTTACCTGCAGTAAGTATATGCTATCTGTAATGGAATGCTCAAAAATTCCTGGTTTTGCTACTGTATAAATGATAGAAACAGAGCTGGTAAATGAATGCTGCAAATGACAGGCAGTTTGAAAAAAAGCGCTGGCTCATGTACTCTGGGAAGGAAGTAGAGGCTTCATTTCATTTAATTAATAATTGTTATGTTAGTATATCTCCTCAGAGTTTCAGCAGTTTTCAGCTTAGCTTGATGTCATCTCTCTGAATAGTGCCAAACACTGCATGGTTCACTCGAAAACCATATGTGTTTGAATAGTTTGAACTGAAAAAGCTGCAGAGGAGAGAAAACCACACACTTCTTACATTTTTCTAATTTATAATACCAAGAAAAGGCTTAACATATAATCATATCATCATAACTTAAATTCTGGTAAACAGTTCTGAAGTGTTGCTCCCAAGAGCAAGATTGCATTTTCTTTTTCTAAATTTTCTATCTCCCTGTTAGCTTGACACATGATCTGGACACTTTTCAGGAAGTCATGTTATACAGTTTTTTTGCCCGGGTTTTGCCTTTGAAAAAACAAATATATGTCACTTCCTAGCCATCTCTAACTCTCTCTTCTTTGTAACCAAAATATATGTGCTAAACACCATAGCATAAATCACTGTTTGAAATACTTTGTCCTCTAATTCCTTTCATCATCCTTATAAATTCAACAGTGTGAAAGAACAATAGTGAAGACATTTGAGCAACAGTGTTGCATGTTTAAAATATGTGTGAAAAATTAAAACCATAAGGGATATATGAAATTAGCATGCTGCTTCACTTTACTTGTTTCTACAGCACTTCACTTATCCCATCTATAAGAACATGTATGCGAAGATGGGATTCACAAGTTGCTGCAAGATTTCTTAAGATCTCTTAATATGTATTTTAAAGAGAATTTATCTATCAAGTGGCTCTGAATCAGTAGCATGCCAAACTAATGGATACCATTCTTGCCAGCTCGTATCAATTATACCTGAGTTGTAGTTAATTATTTGGTGGTCTTAATTCTTTCAAAGTTTAACTGAATGTTGTAAGAATTCTATAACATTAAGTTTTGCAAGACATTATAAGTATCTGATCTAATTCTGGGATTCATAAATATAGATCTCAAAAGACTAAAAGTGATAGGATAAATTGTATGTCAAATATAATTTACATAATAAACAGCATCACCTGCACCTTTGGAATTGGCCTGCTGCTTACTAATACAGGAACTGCATATTTTGGCCTGTGTAGCTGGAAATATGTGTATATTCCAGTTGGATGACCCTGTGGGAAGTCACTCCTCATGAAACACTGGAAAACCTTAGATGTCTGGCAGACACATGAATCATGGAAACTGCCTGGGTGACATATAGATACACTCTCTATGTAATACTCAGCGAATTATACACTACCTGGTAGTTGGTGGAGTGGAAATACTTCTGGTTGATATACCAGATACCACATGGAGCTAGTGGGGACTTTGATGTGAGTTCAGTCAATGACCTCAGAATCTCAGGAAATGGGCTATGGTACTAAATGTACACAAGGTGTTTGTTATCACGTAACATAGACACATAGCATTGTTCTCTATAATAATGTCAGTGGAAATCACACATATTCATCCATAAGCTGCAGCACTGCATCGAAGAACTGCCATAAGATCCATGAGGTTAAAGTTTATAAAACTCATAGGTTCATAGGCACTTGCTAGACTACTGACAGGTGAGGATCTTAAAAAGCCAAGTCTTATATTTCTGTGGTTGTTTCAGCTCTTATATTTTGCATACAAATAACCTAGAGACTTGCAAAGTTATGATATATTGGGACATTTACATGTTTCTCCCATGCATGATGGACAGGGGTGCTAAACCAGTCCCATGTCAGATATTGAAAGGTCCCCATACCAAGGATGGATAGTGCTACAATAAACTACCATGTCCATTGGATTATGCATTTCACACATCCACCTTAAATCCATGTGTGTGTATGACACGTCTACTGATTCCCAAATGGTGTCTCTTCCCATGCTATAGTGATTGATAATGTTCTGATTATGGAGGTGATAATATATTTTGTACTGGTAGACCTATCTGTGGTGCTGAGGGCAATGATGCACAAATTCCTGGGCACTGGCTCTGACAGTGTTGGCTAATAGATACTTTGCAACTAAGAGTGTTTCACTTCTAACCATATTAGAGTAAGTGAAGCTGCTGTAGCCTGAGAAATGCTGGTGTTCAAACTAGATGACTGCTGCTGCTCTAAACACTGGATTTATACATCTCTGACTTATTCCATCATGCTTTATTTTATTGTGTGTATACACCAGGAGTCTCATTAGCATGATATCACTCATTTGCTTGCCATTATGGAGTCATTTGCATATCATGAATACTGTGCTGTTTCTCCCATGAGGGCAATCACACTAATTTGTGTCTTTGAATCACGCACTCCCTCCCTGTCCATCATCAGTCAACATGTCATTTTGTGTAATACACCTAAATGTAATTCAAAATCAACTATCTATGCCTATTAACAGAGAAAAACACTGCCATTAAAGACTGTCACATATATTTTACTACTGTGCTATTTTCATATAATTCTTAAACCATTAAACGCACAGAGATACACAGGAACAGACTCAGACATTGGTAGACAAACACACACACACACACACACACACACACACACACACACACATGCATGCATCTCATAGTACCCATAAAATCATGCAACACCAACTATCCAAGCAAACTAAGACAACAATGCTGTGCATTGCTGAAATATTTATTTACACACACACACACACACACACACACACACACACACACACACACACACACACACACACACACACACACACACACACTATAAATCAATCACATTCCTTCCCCACACAAATACAGTGAAACTAATAAACAATGATAAATAAATTCACCAGTTCTAACATATCAAATGGCATGCGACTATTAAGTAAGTAAGACTATGCAATCTAGCCCATGTTGCTGTAACTGAGTAACAGAATGATTATCAATGTTTACAATTCTCTTCATGTTTCTTCGCAATAATACACTATTTATTGCTATTACAAAATGCTATGGATGTCATGCAGTTAATAATAATACAGAGCTACTTTTAATAGCTTTACAGACCTCCCATCTGTGAGCAAAAAAAACCCCAAAAAAACAAAACTTGTATACTCATTTAAATTTAAGACCTGCAACAAAATATATTACATAATGACTAAACAGCTCATTCCTTAAAGAGTTATTTCCTATCCTTAATTATTTCAAATTTCTTTGTAATTCAAATATAAAAAAAAAAATCAAAAAACAGTCACACTTTACACATCACTGAGCCTTCTTAAAATGTACACATATGTTAGTATTTAAAATGAAATGAAAACACAAAACATACTCCTAAAAATTCAACATTTATTAATCTGTTACACATGTTGCAACATTATTAAACAAGTGTCTTCTTAAAGAACTACTAGAAACATGTTTGAAGTTGAACAAGCAGTCTGTTATACTTTTTACTAAATCTGTTTCAGTTTCCTTTAACTTTACTGGTTACTCAAAATGATCTGACTGATGAATCTCTTTCTCTGCAGTCAGTAAATGTCAAAGCTGATTTACACCAAAACGCATCAAGTGTTATAATTGTTCCTGTGGCAAAAATAATGTAGAATATTATTATGGGGATGTTGTAGAAATGTAGAACAACATTTCTAATCACGGCTCAGTGTAGTACCAGTTTTCCCGATTACAAAAAAAAATGCATTCAGTTTTGTGACATACTTGCTGTATGAATATAGTGTTACTATTCTATTGCTTCTGTGGTATACAGTTCCATTTAAATATATTACATTTATGAAATACTGTAACAGTGTTGTCACTAAATTACATTTCCTTTACAGCAAGAATACAAGAATACAATGGTACTTTTCTAATTCAGTGTGCAACATTTAATGCATGCATGGGGAAAAATCAAATGCATTCAGGAAAATTCTCATAGAGTTATTATATTCTTCTAGAGGTGTGACTATTTGTCCTTAGGCATCCCCTCCAAATAAGCACATCAAGAATGCCTTGTGGACAACAAACCATCTGCAAGTTTACATGTACATCTGCTACTTCATGGTGACAGATAACAAATACTAGTACACAACTATACTGCAGTTCTATCCAGTGGGCATCAGCATACCTAATTAATACCATTCATTGACATTTCTATATACATATTAACAATCCACTGGGGTCCTGCCATCATACATTCATGGCATCTGTCAGCATTACATTTGGAATATTTTTAGAGCTCACTGACTGGTATGCCAATCACATGAAGCTGTACACCAATCACATGAAGCTGTGGCTGCTGCCTGTGGCCTTTCTGAGTAAGAGCATTTAATAGTCATAAACCAAATCAAGCAATGTGGTGCATCTTTCCAATACACCATAAAATACACAACTGGAGCATCTCAGGTGCTTTCCAACCATGGGTCGGGTATGGCATCACTCATCTTATGACCGTTACCATTTGCCATTTAGCCAGCTTTCAGTTCTTATCATTAAGTATGGCCTTTCTTGCCTACCACCCAGTTTAGTGCATTTCACTCAAGTGAGGGCATCTCTAGCCTCACCACTCTCCAGTGGTAATCAGTTTTCTTACCATTCCTTAAGTTTTCCTTATGGGGCCATTACCCACAGGCGTCTACTTTTTATAAGGATTTAGTACTTATCCAGATCTAAAATATTATGCCAACCTGATTTATATTTATTATTAAACATTATTCTATCTGTAATTACAAACCTAAACTGAGTTGTTGAATGTTTAACAGTGTGTTTATATAGGGCGTTAGATTGACAAGCACATCTGACATCACTAAGGTGTTCAGAAATGTGTAACTTAAATGGATGAGAAGTTTGCCCTCCATAAAAAGCCTGACAAGTACATGAAACTAATGAGTAACCCAGTCCGATTCACAGTCTCCATATACCTGAATATTAAACACCCATAAAGTATTATGAGAAGTAAATTATTATCGATAGAATAATGTTTAATAATAAAGCTAAATCAAGTTGGCATAATATTTTAGATAAAAAAGAGAGTTGGGAGCACTTTTTCCCCAGGCCTTAATGAAAATCTTTGATTAGCCAATGGGATGTGTTCATATGGTATTTAAAGAAAGAAGTGGAGGAAATGCATGATTATTGCACTGAGGAAAGCTTTGTAGCTGAAACCAGTTTGTTATTGTTGTTCCTGGATTGATATGGCATGATATTATATAAAGATTTGTTGCTGACATTGGAGTGCTGGCTGTTGGTGTTTTGGAGTTTCACGTTCTATTGCTGGTCAGGCATCTGATCCTTATGTACGTGGTATTGGTTTTACTGCTGTTACAAGGAAAAACAATTTACCAGCATTGGTAAATTCTGAATTAATGCACAGTAAAGAAACCTGACTGCTTACAAAACCAGGACATCACGTATTGTAGAACTGTACATGCAGTAGTTATCTTTCACATTGTTCTGTAAATGAGCTATTCCCTATGTGATGGTAATGCTGTGTAACTGCAAATGAAGTTAAGGAAGAACTGAATCCAACACATAATTGTTGTTTGTATTCTTTTTTCAGATTTTTTTGCAGGGTTTTCCTAGATAAAAATGAAATTATGTTAGTATGGTCATTTTGAAAGCTGTTGTGTGGCACAGTCTCTGTCAGATGAAATACATCCTTTAGAAACATGAGTCGAAATAATTTCAAGAACAGACTTCATGCTTTTAAAAAATTCAGTCTTCTTTTTCTCCACATATGCTTTGGGTTTATACACACACACACACACACACACACACACACACACACACACACACACACACACACACACACACACACACACACACAATGCCTAACCTCCTAGAGAAGTTATAAAATGCATGGATGTCTAGTACTGCATAGTTGAATGACATAATTTGGGAACATCATTCCAAAACTAAACAATGATGAATGGCAGCATAGTTGTGGTTTATTCTGATTAGATAGACCACTGATATCTCCTGGGAAATAAAAATAAATTTATGAGATGCCCTTACCAGTGACAAAGCAGATGGGATTTATAATGACTTCCATTCAAAACTAAAAGTTCAGGTACAGCCATTCAAAGTCAGCTTATTTCCTTAAAGGTAGATCATACAGCAAGGCTACAGTACAGATTAGAGAAACAGTGCAGTGAAGATGCAAGCAGTCTTTCCACACAGTGCAACAGCTGATTTCCTGTAAAACAAGTATATGGGAAAAGTAAATGAAGAATAAACAACTTATAGGTTCTTGTCAGTAATAATGGAAAATCATTCCAAAATAAAGTCAGATGGACCATTTTGGTTATATACGGTCATGAAACTGAATCTGATTTTGTGTGTTATGTACAGTCTGAAACTGACAACTATTTGAATGAACCTAACAAACTGCTTTAGAGATTACTTACGTAGTTAACTATAAAAAGTATATAAAAATCAGAAAGTTTAAGTATTCCAGCTGTTCAAAAGAAACTATTTATTTTTACATAGATCACAGATCCAGGCTACAGTTCTAGTCAAGGAAATTTCTTTCAGTAAACATAGAAGCTAAGTGCATGTATACAACACTAAAACTCACTTCTAAATTGTATATGAGACTGCAATGAGTAAATGAAGAGCAAATGCCTGGCAGTGACAAGAAACCTTTAAACTTAGCTCGAGCAAAACAACAAACAAAATTTTTACAGAATACTTTTGGAAAGATATTAACTGTGGGACATAAGACAAAAATAGAAAAATACATTCTTGATCTTGGTATAATAGTGATAAACGTGTTACCCTACACTTCACTGAATGTAAACTGAGTGATATTTATACTCACTGATTTTCATTCCCTAAGATTTAACTCATTACTCAATACTTCAGATAATAAACCACAGCCAGCGTTTCTGTTTTTATTTCAGTGTTTCATTGTGTGTGACTTTCTCTGCGTTGTATAGCCATGGAATTTGTATATTTAAAATGTGGTTTGTGAAGGGAGGCACAGAAAATACCTTTCTAGGTGCTTCAGTAAGCTGCAGTTCTGGTTGATTTGTTTCATCTGATTTAAGTTGCAGCCAGTTCTAATTTAGGGGAAACATAGGTGAAGCAAATAATCAGTGCTGATACTATGGCTTTTTCAATACCAACTCACACTCAATAAACCACTCAGGCTTCATCTTTGTGGTATAACTAAAGTGTGCACGGGTAGATTTTGCAGAAGTTATACCCCAGCTATGATTATTGCTTTAAGTGGACAATCAAAAAATGAGGGACACAAACATTCAAATATTCATGTTGAAGCATTATGCTATTTCCATGAAGTAGCAAGCAATTTCAACTTTAGACTGTAAATAATGTCCAACGTACATTTTGTAATCGAAGGCCAGAGAAACATAATTTGAAGCCTTGCCAATGCAGTTTTACTATGTGACATCTGTTACTTGCCCAAAGTATGTTGTCATGTCCAGCACAGAACAATTTTGCACTTTAAAGGCATGGACTTAATAATACAATAGTGCTGTGTTTCTCTCTCTGCATATGCTGTAAGTTGACACCATTGTATTACTGTATTTATGCCTTTAAATTGCAAGAGTACTCTGTATTGCATTTTTGAAAAATGTGACTTAAATCTTCAGCACTGACGGAATATTATATCTGGCCATGGATAACATACTGTGGCCAGTATAAAATGTCATTTATATTAAAAGTGTCACTCAGTAGATTGCTGTGGCAAGACTTCACAATATGTTTTGGCAGGACAACATACTGTGCTTTGGCAGCATATTATCATATGATACAAACCTGCGTGCTGAAAGATGGATGTGAATATGTTATAAACTAGCATTGTTTCCATATGCTTTGCCCTACAGCAGTGATGGTGAGTTTTACTATAGACTGTCAGCTTTACAGCACCATGCGACCACAGTCAGGACTAACTTATAATCTGCTTTCACCGCTTAAATTTGCCAACAGTAATGTGTCACTTTATTGTGTAGCATCTCATCTTACCCACATCTGATTCTTATATCACTCTTTAAACTGCTGAGCCCAACTACTGATTTCATATTGTTACAAAATTGAGAACAGCCTCAGATATAAAATGTGGTCAGGGAATTAGACCATTTTCAGGAGTTCACTGTAATTTATACATTTTGTTAAATATAATCAGAAATGGCCACAGAAGAAAGACAATGACAGGTGCATTCGCATCAATACCTTCAGTAGCTTTTCGTGGTGGTATACTGTGTCATAACTTCTGTAAGGATTTTGAAAGAAGATGAACTGCTGTAAGAAACTGCATGAAAGCTCAATATCTTAATGCTTTCTGCTTATTAGTAGTATCATTACGTTTCTCCACTTTGCATCTGGCTTAAGATCTTTTGGCATCAATATATAATCAACGAGTTTGTTGCTGATTTCTGGCATTTCCTCTTATTCTGTCTTGTTTCTTATTCAGACAACTATCCTTCTACTACCTTTTGGCCTGACAAACCTCAACTTATGCTTGTCTGGTAAAAACCTATAGAGGCACACAAGCCATCTATGTTGTTAACTACTCTATCAAGATCTCCTGGTATTTCAGCAGCATGTCCCGGCAAAATACCTGCTGTTGAAGAAATACTAAAAGGCAATCCAGGAAGCCAGTATCTGCCCAATGGGTATTAAAAGTACAACACTTAGATTTATATAAACTTATATTTGCATGTAATACAGAAAAATAATTGGCACGGGCATGGTGAAAACAACCTTTTCACAGTTTGCATTTATTCAAACCAAAGTGTCCCACACTTGTCTTATTTTCATGTAAACTTTGTGCTGCATGGTTTATATGGATGCTAAGTTCACTCTGTTTTAGTGTACATTTTTTTTACAGTCAGCACGAAGCTGGTTTTAAAATAAGGAAAAAAACATGTTTATTTATTATTTATTTATTTGATATTTGTTTACCGGGGTGGTCTGACTGGGTCTAACAAACCCATTTTCAGCAGAGGCCTGGGGAGAAAAGTTCCACATACAGTTCAATAAAAATACAGTAAAATCCAATACAGTATAAATCACATCAGAAATACTATACAAAATAAGTGGAAAGAGCAAACTATGTTACACGATGTTACAATATATACTACACATCGAGACAATTCTATAGTTAAAAACATTACAGACAATAATAGACACTCTCACTATAGATGATGTAGTGTCCAAAAAAAAAATAGCATGCAGGTAGTGCGGTGTGTGGCATTGACTCTATAGTACATGACAAAAATAAATAAATAAGTAATTAAATAGAATGTTAGTTTCAGTTAGGAAAATAGTAACCAGAAAGTTAGTGATGCAGAAAGATAGTGAGAGAATTAAAAATAATAGAAGCAATACAGCCCGAGCAGTAGCTTAAGGATATGGTATTTAAACAGAGAAGGAGTTAGAAGAATCTTAGGATCTTGCAGACTGTGAAGGACTGAAATGTGACAGAAGAGGAGGATGAGGCTAGTATGGAAAAAGAGGAAGTACTGAGCATCAGGCAGGCTTTATGCAGGAGCAGAGCGATGTCTTTTTGAGATCCTTTTTTGAAGAGGCTTTGAACTGGGTTGAATTCCAAAGTATAGAGACAGAGTATGAATACCAAGAATGACCTGGTTTTCTTGTGGGTTTTGAGATAGCTAAGAGATTTTTGTCTTCTGATCATAGGGATTGATTTGGTGTGTAAGGTGTGACTAGACTGGCTACTGCAGGGCAGGCAGTAGGCTTGAAAATAAGATTGTGCAAGGTGGATAGCTGAATAAAGGCAAGTCGGTTGGGCAGTTCAAACCAGTTTAGTTCTAGGAGTGGTTTACAGTGGTGTGTGTGATATTTAGAGTTTGCGGCAAACTTAGCAACTTTGTTGTAGCACTGTTCCATCTTGCTTATGGTAGAAATTTGTAAGTTAGTTAGGATAGGGGTACCATAAAGGAGGGAAGGAAGTAAAAATGTTTTTTCAAGAGTAGTTTTGGTTGTTGCAGCACAGAAATGTTTGTTAAGAATCTCCGCTTTTGATGAGTTTTCTTTATATTTTGCTGTGTATGGGGGGGGGGGGTCGAATGAATGTTTATTGTCAATGATAATCCCTAAAAGTTTGGTTTCCTGCACTATTTCTATGACAGTGTTGTCAGATGTAAGGATGTTAAAATGATCAGTGATGGGGAAGGTGTTCTTGGGATGAAAGAGTACTAGTTTTGTCTTCTTTGGATTAAGAAAGAATTGGGCATTTCTTCGTCAGGATTCGACTGCAGTAAAGGACTGTTGAGTTTTTGAGATTAGTTCTGGTAGGGATTGAGCAGTACAAAGTATGGTGGAATCATCAGCATACTGAATGAGGGTCCCAGGGTAAGAGGCAGTGTGAAGGTTGTTTGTGAAAATGTTGAAGAGTAGGGGTCCTAGGATGGAGCCTTTGGGGACTCCAGTAGGGTTGTGGAGAAAGGGTGAGAGTTCATTGGACCATTTCACTGCTTGTTTACAATCCTTGAGGTGGCTCTGAAACCATTTTAATGTGTTCTGTAGGAAGCCTAAGTTAGACAGTGTGTTTAATACTAAGGGGTGAAACACTGTGTCAAAGGCCTAGGAGAGATCAATGAATACTGAGGCTGTATAGCATCCTGCATGTCTGGCCTTGTTTATTGTGTCTGTAAAAGATAATAGGGCTATAGCTGTGCTGTGGCTAGGTCGGAAGCCATGTTGAGTTTTGGCTAAAAGATTGTTTTTCAATAGATATTGCATTACCTACTGATGGATACCCCTGTCGAGAATTTTGGATATAGGTGACAAGATGTATATAGGATGGAAATTGGATAGATCAAAGGAGTTGCCTCCTTTGTGAATGGGGATGATGTGAGATTGTTTCCATATGGTAGGTACCTCTGATTCAGATAAAGACCTATTTGTAAGGATACTGATTGGGTAAGTGATTGAATTAGCAACCAGTTTGAGGTAGTGTGGTGGAAGATTATCAGCTCAAGTAGAACAGGGGTTTTAGTTTATGTAGTAGTTTCTTAATGATGTCAGTAGGTATTGGCTGAAGTGAGAATGACATTTGTATGACATTTTGTTGAGTAGGGGGGTTATTTATTAATAACAGGGTTAGAAATAGCTGATGGTCTGAGGTTGGTGTCTGAATAGGTTGAAGGTTGGGGGGGTGTCAAGCATCAGGGGTGTTCGTAAGTAGGTCTGATATTGATTTTATGAAGCGTTTGTTAAAGTTTTTGGCTATTTGTGATGGAGGGATATCAGGTGATAGGGTGTGGTCTCTATTTGTTTCAGGGTTAAGTAGAGAAGATATGGAGTGCACAAATTTATTGGAGTTGATTTTATGTTGGAGTTGAACCTGGGAATAATATGACTTCTTATCTCTGTTGATTAGTTTAGTCACTTTGTTACACATTGTTTTTAAATTAACATGAATTTGTTCATTTTTGTTCTGTTTTCAGGTTATCCAGGCTAGGCCCCTTTGCTTCAGCAGGTGTTTACATTCTTTAGAGAGCCATGGTGCTGAGTTATTTTTAATTATTTTCATATGAATGGGAGCTGGTGTATTAAGTATGTGAATGAAGGTGTTATTAAAGTATATTACAGCTTCATTAAGGGGAGTAGTTTAAGGGGTGCCCAGTCTATTTCATGTAGGAGATTGTTGAATTTATGCTGACAAAAATGAGTTGAGTTTAAACTGATATTACACTGTGTACTCTTAGTTGTTGGGAGTTTGTTCTAAGGGAATAAGCTGGCAGATGATAGCTAGACAGTATACCAGAAGAGGGGTAATTGGCAGAGTGGAATACTAGGATCCAGTCTAGGGTATTTTGGCAGGTGAGATCTTTGATGTATCTTGTTGGAGTATTGATGAGCTGAGAAAAATCATACAGATTTATACTATTTGTGGGGGAGTTGGAAGCTATTGTTTGCCAATCTATATTTGTGTCTCCTAAGATTATTGTTTCAAGGTTTATTGTTTGGGATGTCCAGAATAAAATATTTTCCAACACTGGTATATTGTTACCTGGTGGGATATATATTACCATTATGCAAATTATTTTTGATATGTTGAGGTTCAAAAAAGAGACTAGTACCTCACCATTGGAAAAGGTGGTTATATTACTGGTGTAGGGTGTGATGGTGAACATAGAGGGATATAGAAGGACTATCCCTCCCCCTTTATTTAGATCTATCTCTTCTGGTTATTGCAAAGTTTAGAGGTATTATTTCTGAGTCTTTTACACCGGGGTGTAGCCATGTTTCTGTAAGGGCTAGTATGTCAGGTTTATTTTGATAAATCCAGGCATGCAATGGGGCTATTTTAGTACATATACGTCTAAGCTTCAGTGTAAGTATGTTTACATTTTTGGGGTTACTCTTGTGGTTAGGATTAGAGGGTGGGACAGGGTTAGGATGTATGTCTTCACATTTGAGTAGGTAGGTAATGAGGAAGGAGTACCATGGGAAGTGTTTTTTATTCCTAGGTGATGGTACTGGTGTCAAGTGTGGTTTCATAGGAGGTGAGGAGGCCAATTTGTGGCTTGAATAATGTAGGAGGATATAGGGGAAAAGCTGGGAGGAGATATGTGAGAAGCTGTGTTGTTTATTGGGGTGATGGTTGGAGGAGGTTGTTGATGTGTTTTGATGTGTGGGGGTTAGCAAGGGTATAGTGTAGCAAGGTTGAGAATTAAAAGTAAAGAAGCTAGGCAGGTTAGGAGGAGCATGTGAACTGTGATACTGGGTTTAACAATAATAAAAGTCGTATTTATGTGTTAGAATGTAATATCAGGTATAAACAGAGATTATGCATTCTTGTGATATGTGTGCAGCTGAAGGTAAGCTTGGAAATGTTTTGACTTCAGGGTTGGCTTTGACAATGTGGTTAGTGTTTTTCCCTGCGGTTTGTGATAAGAAGGGGTGGAGGAGATGTGACTGGTCAGTAGTAAAACTATGGCACGATGTTGGTTTGTGTGTATAAGCGGTAAGCCTGTAGTTCATGTAAGACAGTTTGAGGTGGTGACAGTATTGTAATGATAAAGCAGAGTAAGATGCAAATAATTATAGTGGGGGGTGAGAGTTCAAGTTGATGGATGTAAGGGAAAGCAGATAAGTTTGGTTAAATAAAAGTAGGTAAGGTGTGACTGAAATGTGGGTGTGGACAAGGTAGAGTTGTATATAATTGGATCAGAGGAATGAGGGGGAGTGATTTGCTTGGGATGTGAGTAGAGGTGCTGGGGGAGGGGGGGATGGGATATGGGGGAAGGGCAGAAACTCCCCACATGGTTTACCACCATAAACAATTAATCAGTAAGGTAGAATGTTCCTGGATACAAAGACAATGTGAATGAACTCTAAAAACTTGACTTGAGTCACAGCATCTAATTGTATAGTTATGGGCTTTTCAATGTCTTTTCCAGGGATCTATTACACCGATAAAAGTAAAATATGAAGTGTTAACCTAGCTTCACCTTCAGCAGTAAAAGGCCTGTCAGTGTGGGTAACTGGGGGTGGGGATATCTTTCCAGCAGATTCAACACTACAAACAGAACACACTAGTGCATGACTTAAATTTAATTATTTGAGTCTTGGAAATTGTCTTACATAGATTTAACTCATTGCATTTTTTTCCTTGTGATCTTTAGCAACTGCAAGTGAAATTCAGTTGTGCAAGTTCTTTACGTAATGGGTTGTTTCACTGGGGGCGAGAGAGAGAGAGAGAGAGAGAGAGAGAGAGAAAGTTAATAAGGATTTCTTGATGGTTGAACTAGATAGGTACAGTACTATATGTCTATAATCATCCACATTAAGTAACATTTGGCAAACAAAAGTAGTGCACTATATCTCACAGTTGAGCATTTCACCATTCTAGCCTTTAAACAGGACAGTAAGAAATCTGACTGGAGATATTTACAGGTATGCAAGTTTGTGATTACTAAATCCAAAAATGGTGGCTTCCATAGTATAGAAGGAGAGAAAGAAAAATAAGCTAACATGAAATATGTGTTTGCATGCAAATATGGGGTTACTGAAATGTAGGTTTACAGATGTTAGAGAGAAAGGTAACACACCTCTCTGTTAGTTCTCACTCTTTGCTATACGATATACAGTCTGTAAATCTGCTATTTAAACACTTATAAAAAGACAGCCAGCTAGAGTGTGTAGCATGTATGAAAAAAAGCAGAAGCCTTAGTCAATGAGAAAACTCTTCACAAATAGAAACTCTCATATATTAACAATTGCCTACAATATCCAGTAACTGTGCTGTTCATGCAAACATAAAATCAGGTATTACATTAGATGCCTTCAGTAGGAAGGGTAAAAATGAATATATTTATAACAAACATATGCACTACAGATTAGCAGGGAGAAAACAAAATAAACACTTATCCTGATGGCAACAGACTTACTTGATGTAACTGCACTACAAACAGCAAACAAAAAAAAAAGATAGTTTCACTGAATCCTACATGGACAGCCGGACTGCAGCCCCCTCCAGAAAACAAGAAAAGATAAATGAAAATAAAAAATGATAGTGAGTCCCAGAACTCCACACATGCATGTTCGGTGTTCCCGGAACTCCACACATGCATGCAGGAATCCAGACTGCTGTTTATTCAGTCCAGATTAGGAAGAAGGCATCAGACTACAGAGATGCTCAGAAGTTTATGCAGTTACAACTGCATAGACTGGAAGGGAATCAGACTGCAACATCTGCAAGCTGGACAGCTTCAATCGCGGGAAGGACTTGTATTCTTAGGCTGGAACTTTGAAGCTATGTCTGCCGCATGAAAAATAATTGTATTCCAAACAGCTGGGATTTGAACAAAGTTGAAACTTTGAAGCTGCTGCAGAAATGGACTCCAAACCCAGGTACTGTGTGTGTGTGTGTGTGTGTGTGTGTGTGTGTGTGTGTGTGTGTGTGTGTGTGTGTGTGTGTCTGTGTGTGTGTCTGTGTGTGTGTCTGTGAAATGCCCCATTTAAATATACCTAGTGGCTAGAGAGAAACTCAGGAAATGTACCTGGTGGCTAGAGAATAACTCAGGTTCAAACCCTGTAGCTTGAGTGCAGGTAGCAAGAGCCTGAATTCCCTACCCACCACCACTTGTGAAAACTATTCAGATTTTTGCCTCATATTTTTGTTCTGTTCTGTTCCTCATAAAATCTTTGTTTTTCTGGATTTTGAATTCACTAAATAATGACAGACATTTGAATTTCAGACTTCATACTCGTCAGAAAGTACATGGTAATATACAACCTTTTATTCTAGCAATTTTCTAAGTTTATAAGATCAATATTTGAAAAGTTTTCCCTGTTTTTGGGGCTGTATTCCCCCATTATTGGCTTTGTCCAGGTTTTTTGTGCTAGGAGGTTGAGAGCTATGGTGAGAACTAAATTCACTAAATATGTCTGGGGGCTATATTCTCCCATTATTGGCTTTGTCCAGGTATTTTGTGCTAAGAGGTTGAGAGCTATGGTGAGAAATGAATTCACTAAATGATAGCCATTTAAGTTTCAGTCTTCCTGTCTTTCAAAAAGCAGCTGATTTGGCATAGTGGTATGTTGCTCTGACTGTAGCGCATAAGGTCCTAGGTTCAAGACTTAAGATTATACAAACAATGTTTAAAACGTGTCCCTGGTTTTTGGGCTTTTGTCCCCCCCTCAATAAATTTTGACTTTTTCCAGATTCCTTGTGCTGCAAAGTTGAGAGATACAGTTGAGTGTCGAGTGGAATTTACAAGGATCTGAGAGCTTCAGGGGAAGAGAAGTTTAGTGCTGCTTTTCCTGAGTCTGCTTGCATTGTTAATAGCACAACAGGTCATGTACCTGCTTTTGATGCAGAAGGCTGTGGGTTATACTCCCACAGTACAGATGCATTGCTGATACTGTACTGTGTTGTACTTTTAAAAGAGGTGGATGCTGCAGTCCTAAGAATGTCCTCTTTGGCGGAGATACCTAGTAACTATGGACCTGTTATCAGTTTGCCATCCATTCCCTATTGCAATATTATTCCTCAAGGGCAGCAGGCACTTTATTTGTAGATGAAACAATGAAATATAAAGTTGTTTGCTAACAGCAACCTCTTCATTAGTTACATATCGCTTTATTGTGGAATTATTTAGATGACTTTTACTTCTGCAGTGATTGTGCATATTTACTGATACTGGTGAACTGTAAAAGTTTGAGTAGACTTTTATGATGTAAATGTTCTGAATTGGGCAGTTTTGTCATTATTGTTGCATGCATTTTGTTTCATTGTTTACTGGAAAAATGTTCAAAACAACAAATTTAAAATGCCGTCTAACAGTTCTACAGTATTATACAAAGAATATAATTTAATACAATCAGGAAGGTGTATGAAAGAATGTGTATATGTTTTGTGTGCAAGGGGCCTATGATTTGAAAACAGTCCAAAGTTAATCTTTATCTGCCACTGGCCAGATGTATTTTCTTTGAATATGGGCTTCAATGCTGTTTCAATGAATGCGAGATTCAAGGGCAGAGAAGTTTTAATGCTAAGTCTATTTTCATTGTGAGACTGCATTGTTTTGTTTAGCAGATGTCTATTAGTTGTTTGTGCTGTTAAATGTAAAACAAAACTTTTAAATGAAATCCACATCATCATAGAAGTAAAGCAGTATGCACATTACAGTGTTTATGGTAAATGAGGTGAAATAGCCAAGTAAAGTAACATTGGAATGACTGCAGCGGGGAGGCCCAATTTGACCATGATTTTGTGACGGGGAAAGGGTGGCAAACTCAAAGACAGCCCTGGCTAAACTATACCTCTCAACTGTCCAGATTTTCACAGACTGAATAGATTTTTGCTTCTTATTTCTGGTTTGTTCTTCATGTGGTTTTCTGGCAAATCATTTAGGAATGAAGTCACTAAATAATGACACACATTGAGTTTCAGACTTCATAGTCTTCAGAAAATTCATACTAATGCAAACCCTAGTATTATATTATCTTTCTAAGTTTATAAAAGCAATATTTAAAAATTGTCCTTATTTTTTGGCCTTTGTCCCACTTCTATTTATGGCTTTGTCTGCATTTCTTGCTCCGAGGTTGAGAGGTATGACAAATGTGTCAGGGCTATCACCATCAGCCAGAGACATTTCAAATTGTGACATAGTTGTTCCACCCCATTTCCCCCATGTAGTGACTCTGGATGTGTCCAAGCATGGCAAGGAGCAAGTTATGCAGTGTAAGTGTGCAGAGTATTCCCCCCATCCAAGGTAGATACAAGTACTACAGTGGATTTTTATCTGTCCTTGATTTTGCAGGATGTTCTGGTTTTCTGTCATATTTTTATACTGTTGATTTATGCTTCTTATTATTCAGAAAATGCATGTTATTCCAGTGCCTGTTTAAGTAGCAATGCTTTAATGACAATCAGGTAAGCTTGTCTGAGATTGTAAGATGCAAGTAAGCTTTAATACGCATATTGTTAAATAATTACCTAGATTGAAAGCCTTTTTGTTGTTGCCATGCAGAGAATATTTACATAACTAGATAATGTATAAGCCTTGGGTATTGAAATGCATTATGACTGTATTTGTAATAAAGGGCAGGATTACAGTAATTTCAGAAGCTCATTACATTTGTTGGAGACTTGCAGTTATCTTTCCAGACTTTACCCATAAACTAAACAGAATGCCAATCTATCATGTGTGTTCCATAACCTGTACAGTAATCATTTAAGCAATTTATTTTGAGCTTGTTTCTTGTTTGCTGTTCATTTTTTACTTTGGTCATGTTTTCCCCATGAAACAAGTAGATAGTTGTTGTCAGGCAGCAGGTCTTTTTTTAAATAAGAAACATTTTTACAAGTGGGGGTATCACAGAGATTGCTACTTTCAGCATAGTACTTGGTACTTTTATAAAGCTGAATATAAATTCTAATTAGAACTGCAGTGCAAGGAAAAGTGGTTTGAGTTGAGTGCTGCTTGTTTTTTATACTTGATTTTGACTGGCATTCCAGTAGTATATTTAAAAAGTAATTTATTTTTTCATGCCTCACAGCCCTTCTTCTTCCTGTTTCCATTTAGATATTAAGTAAGCTGTCATGTAGCCAATGCACTGAAATATATATATTTTTTTCTTGTACACTTCATTTTGTCTTGATTGGAACCTCGTAATGATGGTTTGGCACCCAGGGCAGCGTATTTAATGTCCCAGTTTTTGTGGTTTTGAGCATAGCTCCTCCACTTTCTAGTTGGCCACACCCATTGAATTGTCTCCTGCAGCCCCCTTTGATTTGAAGTCACCAGCTGCCACTGCTGTAAAACAAACAGCCAGTAGAGACTTACTTATATAATTGCTATACTTTAACAGTAGAAAGACAACACATAGCAATTATTACTGAAACCTAGAGTAAGAAGTCAGTAGACAAATGCTGATATATTTACTACACATTATCAGCAAAAGACACAACACTTAGCCAGAGTTAAACACAGTGAAATCTTAGTTGTATGTTTCTAGTACAAGGTTGAACCAAAATGAAATAAATCATAACAGTTAAGATAATACAAGAATCCAATGTACCATCTTGTAGAGTGAAGTAGCTGGATGGAGAGAACACATGGGACAAGGGGTAGTGAAGTGATTCTGAGTTTGAAGCCACAAAGGGCAGAGTAGTGGGAGACCAAGCTGAGAAGCATGGAGGGCCAGTCAGTTCCTTCAGTGGAAAGCAGTTAGCCCCCAAGATGGTTTACCACCATAAACAATCATTGAGGTAGAATGCTCCTGGATATAAAGACAAGGTGACTGAACTCTAAATAAACTTGACTCAGTCACAGCATCTAATTTTATAGTTATGGGCTTTCCAATGTCTTTTCTACTGATTTATTACACAGATAAGAGTGAAATATGCTGAAGTGTTAATGTAACTACACCTTCAGCAGTAAAAGGCCTATGAGTGTGACTAAGAGGAGGTGAGGATATCCTTCGAGCAGATTCAACACTACAAATAGAGCACACTACTGCATGCCGTGGTGCTGCAGCTGTTAGCATTGTCACCTCAAGCAAGAGGATCACTGGTTCGATCTTCGGCTGGGGTGTCTTCTGTGCGGAGTCTGCATGTCCTCCCCGTGGTTGTGTGGGTTTCCTCCGGGTGCTCCGGTTTCCTCCCACATTCCCAAATACATGCTGCAAGTGGATTGGACATGCTAAAATTGGCCCTAGGCATGAGTGCATGCATGTGTGTGCCTTCTGTGGAAGGTTGGGTGCCGGGCTGGCAACTTGACTCCGTAAAAACTCCATTATTAATTATGAGCGGACAAGGTGATCCTAACTGGGAAAAAGCCGAAAGAGAGAGAGAGAGACTGCATGACTTAAATTAAATTATTTGAGTCTTTTTGTCTTACATAGATTTAACTCAATGTATTTTTTCCTGGTGACCTTTTGCAACTGCAAATGAAATTCAGCTGTGCAAGTTCTTTAGGAAGTGTTTTTTTTTTCTGGTTGAGAGAGAGAGAAAGTTAATAAGGATTTCTTGATGGTTAAACTAGATAGGTGCAGTACAATTTGTCTATAATTATCCACATTAAGTAACATTTGGCAAACAAGAGTAGGGCACTATATCTCACAGTTGTGCATTTTACCTTTCTAGCCTTTAAATAGGACAATAAGAAAGCTTACTGGAGATATTTGTAGGTATGCAAGTTTGTGATTACTAAAAACAAAAATGGTGGCTTCCACAGTATAGGAGAGAAGGAAGAATAAGCTAACAAGAGTTATGTGTTTGTATGCAAATATGGGGTTACTGAAATATAGGTTTTCAGATGTTAGAGAGACAGGTAGCATGCCTCTCTGTTAGTTCTCACTCTTTGCTATACAATATACAGCCTGTAAATCTGCAATTTAAGCACTTAGAAAAAGGCAGCCAGCTAGAGTGTGTAGCATATATGACAAAAAAAGAAGCAGCAGCCTTAGTCAATGACAAAACTCTTCACAAACAGAAACTCTCATATATTAATGATTGCCTACAATATCAAGTTACTGTGCTGTTAATGCAAACATAAAATCAGGTATTACAATAGAGGCCTTCAGTAGGAGGGGCATAAATATATATATATATATATATATATATATATATATATATATATATATAGATATAGATATATATATATAGATATAGATATATATATATATATATTCATAGCATAAACATATGCACTACAGATTAGCAGGGAGAAAACAAAATAAACGAAAACCACAAGACCAGTAAAATTAAGTAGATTTATTAGCTCTCTTGATGAAACAAACAGACAAAAAAGTTTGTTCTCTCTCTTGCGCCTCGGCCACAGTAAGCCTTCAAGGAGTAAACCTTCACAATTGTAAAACACTTTATATACTTGCATCAATTAAAACAATTAAAATTAATTATACAATTGTACAATTAATTAATCAAATCACACTTTTCCAGCAGCACTCTGTATTCAATCCATTTGGCAACAAAGTGCCATATTTTAAAATAAAAATAGTTTCTTTACTCAATAGTGACTTTTCAACCATATGGCCATTTATTTCAGTATCAGCTACTTGTTGTAAGATAGTAGCCTGCAAACTATCACTTAAGCCATTGTGATATTCACCAAAATGTAAGAGATGCTAAAGTAATTTAGAGAGGACAACGGTGGTACCTCTCAGCGAACATTCGATGGCTTCTTTAATACTAATCCTGACCGAAATACTGATCGATCCGAAAGGACTGCAAATACAGATGATAATGGGGATATTCCAGCATGGGAGCGGTTTCTAGCTGAAACACGGAGCAAACGTGTTAACAATCCATTTGCGAATATAGGAAAACGCTCCATGGATTTCCCTTCTGAGGTAAAGACTATGGTTTCTAAATTAACTAATTTGATGAATAAAGAAACAGCTACGTTCTATAATTGCAATAGTTTACAAAGATATCTAGATTTAGATATCATTCCTGGGGGCTTAAGGTCTATAAAATTTCCATCTGAACCCTTTATTGTGTTTTGCCCCACTGATAAAACTTTTCAGCATAAGTGGGAATCTGCAGCGCACCAATGCTCAAGGGAATGGATAAAAATCCTAGTGGAGAGAGATAATATTAAACTACTGAATTTAAAAAAAGACATAAACATGGTTTGTAACAATCTTGCCGCTTTGTTAGACAGAACCAGAATGGATTCTTGTCTTAGAGACATACAAGACAGGATTAATGTGTTAGAAAAAAGAGTCATTGACCAAAAAATGCATAAAATTCAAAGAGACCTCCGTGACTTTGATAGAGGCAATGTTTATTTGTATAGAGCCAATCAACGATCACGCTCTTCTGCACGTCTACCTAATGTTTCTAATAGAGACGATAACAGACGGGTCAGTACTACTAGTGCTGATGTGTCTAACCAGATGCCAGATAGACAAGCCTATGTTTCGGAATTAAGAGACTTTCCTGATTTACCCTCGCCTGCCAACCAGGACTTTTTTCATGAGCACTTTCCAGACCGGTTTCGTTCAGCTGGTGAGTGTGGCCAACAGCGTAAAAGAGGTTACGGAGAGCAGGAATTCCAGAGGGGAGGACAACAACGTCAATGTAGAGACACTAAAAGAACAAAATGGCACTAATATTTGTTGTACTAATATTGTGGTTAATTTGTCTGGTTGTCAAGTGTCTGATAATATTGTGTCAATACTGAATTGTGGCTTGAAATTTGTGCCAACAGTATTGCCGAAAATACATGAATGGAAAGTAGAAGTATTTAGATTCGCAAGGAAATTGCATTTATGGTATTATTTTAACAATATATGTAATGAAAAATTTAGCGAAAATGTTGGGCATGCTAACACTGATAGTGTAGATTATGATAGTGATTCCATAGAGTCTTGTGAGTCATTTGTTTCTTGTGTTAGTAATTTAAATGCTTATTGCCCTATTGACACTTCTTGTTTAAGTGTAGCTAGCAATTTTATGCCTCCATTCCTTCATGAAGGAATAAAAAAAATTCATGCAATGTTAGATTTTGAAAATGAGTATTTGTTAAGAAATTTACAGTATAACAATATTCAATATAATTTGTCCAAACAAGAATGGGGAGAGTTAATACAATTTTCTAAACAATGTGATTTAATTGTTAAGCCCTCTGACAAGGGCAATAAGATTGTGATAATGCACCACACACAGTATTTAAAGATGTGTCTAGATTTACTAAATGATGAATCTGTATATTGTGTAGTTCAAAAGAATGTTATAGAATGTGCTAAGGAATGTTATAATAATTTAATTTCTAAGGGTTTGAGACTAGGTTATTGGACAGAATCTGATGTGAAAAAGAAATTAATATCATCTGATGTAGGTCCAGCATACTTTTACTGCCTACCTAAAATTCATAAAAATTTTAGTAAACCTCCAGGTAGACCAATTGTTTCAGCCAGAAAATATTTTTTACACAACTTGGGAGTAGTATTACATAAGGTATTACTTAAAGAAGTTGTTTGTCTACCATCATATATAAGAGACTCTTTTGATTTTTTGAACAAAATAAAGTCTATTGTATGGAGTAAAAGTATGTATTGGATCACATTATATGTTAAGAGTCTGTATACTAGTATTCAACACAGATTTGGCTTAGAAGCAATATATAAAAGTATGGGGGACCATCCTTACACGCATTATGTTCTTGATTTAGTTCAATTTTGCCTAGAAAATAATTATTTTTGTTTTAATGACATGATTTTTCATCAGATGCAAGGGACAGCCATGGGTGCTCCATTTGCACCAATGTATGCTAATGCATTTATGGGCTTGGTTGAACAAGAATGTATCTATAAGAATGAATTTGTACAGAAATATGTCAAAATATAATATAGATACATAGATGATTTGATTTTTCTGTGTGATGATGGATGCAACAATATAAACCAATTTGTAAAAGAAATTCAGCAAAATAGGTTTAATATTTCTTTTGAAGGATTACAATGTGGACATACAGTGAATTTTTTGGATATTAGGTTAATAGGCCAAAGTGGCCATACAATAATTACTAGTATACATAGGAAATTTGGTATGCCACATGATTTTTTGAAGGCTACCAGTTGTCATCCTACCCAAACTATCCAGTCCTTGCCATATGGAGAGTTTTTAAGGATTTTGCGTTTATGTAATGATGATAATATATTTCTACAGGAAATCCAAATAACAAAAGAAATGTTTTTGAGAAGAGAATATGATGCTAGACTGCTTGAATTGGATATTCAGAAAGTAGTAGAATTAAGATATAATTCACAGAATATTGGTTATACTAGTTATGATAATAAATATTATACCAAAAATAAAAATAAAATAAATAATTTGGATAAAAATATTTTCTTAGTGTCTACTTATAATTTTTTTAGTAGTGATATTAAAAAATGCATTTTGCACTTTTGGGAACTTTTAAAACATTTTGAGGAACTTAATAATTTAATGGAGAAAAAAAAAATTTTCATATAAAAGAGGTAGAAGCCTGAGAGACATGGTAGTACATACAAAATTTTTAAAACCAGAGTGTAAAATGTATTATGAAATTTCTGATTCAGGTACATTTCCATGTGGAAACTGTAGTATTTGTATATATATAAAAAAAGTTTTCACAAGTATTAATAATGTTAGGTTTACTCCAGATGGTATATATAATTGTAAGACACAAAAGGTAATTTATGCTATAAAATGTGGGTGCAATAAGTTTTATATTGGTCAAACAAAAAGGATGTTCAAAGTAAGATTACTTGAACATTTAAGGGACATAAGGAATCAAAAAGCAGAAAGCCCATTAGCTTTACATTTTGGTGAATATCACAATGGCTTAAGTGATAGTTTGCAGGCTACTATCTTACAACAAGTAGCTGATACTGAAATAAATGGCCATATGGTTGAAAAGTCACTATTGAGTAAAGAAACTATTTTTATTTTAAAATATGACACTTTGTTGCCAAATGGATTGAATACAGAGTGCTGCTGGAAAAGTGTGATTTGATTAATTAATTGTATAATTGTATAATTAATTTTAATTGTTTTAATTGATGTAAGTATATAAAGTGTTTTACAATTGTGAAGGTTTACTCCTTGAAGGCTTACTGTGGCTGAGGCACTAGAGAGAGAACAAACTTTTTTGTCTGTTTCATCAAGAGAGCTAATAAATCTACTTAATTTTACTGGTCTTGTGGTTTTCGTTCATCTGCCTTTCATCTGTTGCTGTTAGAAAACAAAATAAACACTTCGCCAGATGGCAACAGACTTACTGGATGTAACTGCAATGGAGCTAGGTGTGGAATGCGAGCACCCAGTGGGCCACTTTTGGTAAGCAGAACTGACACTCTGGGATGAACAGAACATCGGGTTAAGGTGCCTGATGCAGACGGTCATCAGACCACAGAAAAGGTGTCTTTTACAATATGTCTGCAAAGTACTTATTTGACTAGTAGAATAATTCTACAAGCCATATAATTGCTGTACAACTTCCAATAAAATCAATGGGAACTTTATTAGCATGACTTATCATTCTATTCCAATAATATACTCAAAAACAAAAACCAAACAGTGGCAGCTATGAGCATGTCAACAAATACAATTTATTAACTCAAACCAAAAGGCAAAAGCAGGTTCAGGCGCCTAGCCAGCAAGACATTTCCCTGTGGTACATTTGACTGGGTACACATGGTTGAAGTGACATTCAGCTGTAGAGAAATATGGCTGTTTGCAAATTCCCTGTGGGCAAATAGAAGCACACCCTGCCATGCTCACAGCTTTAATAACCAAATGAATGGTGGCAGAAGAAGTAATGAGTGTTGTGCTCAGTGTACAGTACATACTTATGTAACTACAACATGTATAAGTGTGCTATTGTGCTACAGCATGGAGAAAATCCTGCAGGATACTGTAGTCACATTTATGTTCAAGTATGTGTTTTAGGTAATGTTCCCTAGACACTGTGAAGGGGGTAGTGGTCCACACACTCCAATTATAAAGGCACTGCCCATTGTGCACTGCATTTCTACTGCCACTGACATGCCCTCTGGCCAGCCTACTGCTGATGCCTGCCATATTGCCTACTGTCTCATGTTCCCGTGGGGACTATGGACATTGTTTTCCCCATTTGCATTTCATTACTGAAGTTGTGGGCATGGCAGTGTATGCTTCTGTTTGCCCACAGGGAATTTGCAAACAGCCATATTTCTCTACAGCTGAATGTTACCTCAGGCATGTGTCCCCAGTCAAATGTACCACAGGGAAATGTCTCGCTGCCTAGGTGCCTGAACCCATATATATATATATATATATATATATATATATATATATATATATATGTAAAGTCTTGGACATTATATAATTTTAATAAGCCCTAACCTATTATCAAAGTAAAAAAAAATCCATTTTTTAATAAGAAGTAACACTTATTCAATTATTTTTTCAAAATTATTAATAATCTTACTCAAGTCTGGATAGATTTTTATTCCTAAATATTTTAAATTTTCTTTCCCAATTCTATTTATATGTGTCTTTAAACTTACTATCTAGTAAATGATTTAACGCTGAAGTTTCAGTTTTATTGCTATTAAATTTCAGTAGCAATACTTCTTGAAGCTTATTAAATTTCTTGTTGAAGCTTTTCATTTTCCTCATCTATTTCTTCAATTGGATAATTTAAATCTCCTTCAGTAAGTAAAATATTATCTGCAAAAAGCTGTATTTTAGATTGACAATCTCTATCAATTGAGAATCTATCAATTTTTCCATTGCTTCTTATACTATTACCTAAGAGTTGGATAACTAATGCAAATAATAAAGGGGCAGGGGACTTCCTTGTTTTGTGCCTTTGTTTAAAGTGAATCATTGAGAAATGTAAGATCCAATTTTAACATGTGCTTTAGAGTCTCTATACAGGCTTTTTAATATTCCACTAAACTGCTCTGGAAATGCAAGCACTTCTAAAGTTTTAAACAAGTAGTTCCAATCTACACAATTGAAAGCTCTCTTGATATCTAAGCTAATTATGGCCAATTTTTGTTTGTTCCATTTGCTAAATCAAAGATAGTTACTACCCTTTTTATATTACTGTATGTTAATCTACTCACTGTAAATTCGCTTTGAGCATTAATATATCTCAATCTTATAGTGAAAAATGGAAGAAAATATTTTATAGTCTACATTTAATAATGAAATAGGTCTATATGAGGACTCTAATTTATTATCCTTTCCTTGTTTAAGTATAGGTGAGGTTACAGAAAATATCCATGAAGGAGGGATTATTTTGTCACCCTGAATTATCCTGAAAATGTCACTCGGTAATTCTAAAATATGTAATCAAAAAAGACTATATAATTCCATACTTAAACCATCTAAGCCTGGAACTTTACCATTTTTATCTTTTTTTAAAGCTTCTTCAACTTCTATTAGGGTTATAGGCTTGTTCAACTGAAAATGTTGTTTTTTCATTTAGTTTACAGGTAACATTTTTCTTTAAATAAATGTAAATTTTGTAATCATCAGGATTACTATTTTTATCTTTAAGATCTTTGTGGATTTTTTTAAATACTAAGTATTTCTTCTATATCTGAGTTAAGCTTATTAGTGCAAGGATTTTGGATATTATTGATTTTTTGTCTTTTTGCTTAACATCTTACTTCCATTGGCTAATCTATGTAGATTTTTTGAAGTCATCACATAACTATGAAATTTTGTTTTCTCTTAGCTATTTCTACTTTATGCATTAAAACTGTTTGATATTTTGTCATTACATTTTTAATGATTTCAGTATTATCTAATTTTTTTGTTTGTTGTTCAGCTTCACTTTATGTATTTCATCTTGTATTTCTAACAGCTCTTTATCCCATTCTTTCAATTCATCCATCTTCCCATTTTATCTTTAATATCCATTTTTAATGAGTCCCATAGTATGACTTTACTAATGTGACCATTATAATTCAAAGATAAAAAAAAATCCTTGATTTGGTCCTTAAGGTAACTCAAACTATTTTAATTTCATCATATATACTGGAAGTTTGCAAATAATCTGAAATTTCCTTATATCCATTACTATATTAATAGTTAGTACATTATGATCAGATAGAGGAACAGAAATAATTTTAAAATAATTTTTGCATCCCATGCACATGAGAATAATGACTGAAGAACAATGACATATCTTCTGCATTTACTAATAAATTAACTAAATTATTATTACTACTCCATCTATTTAGTGCTTTAGCTGATGCCAGTATTTTAGCTTTCTTCTGTTTACTTGCATCTTCTATGCTAGATATGCAGGTAAAACCCCCTGCTAAAAATAAACTACTCTTTCAGTGACTTTGTACTATGTTTAAGTGATCTTTAGCTGCTCTTGCACCTATTCCAAGGATCCAGTAAAAATTACCTAATGTATAGAATTTGACACTATATTTAATTATTAAAAATGTATACATTCCTTTAGAATCATTAAAGGATTTCATGACCTTAGGCATTACAGTGGATTTTCTCCAAAGTATAGCAGTTCATCTCCTCTCCTTTTTTGTTAAAAGAGGCAGATGGTAACATTTCATAACCTCAGCTATTTAAATATTATATATATTTATCCATTAAGTAAGTGTCTTGCAAAAACATAAGTCCTCCTCTATTTAATTTTATATATCTCATTAATAATTTCCTCTTGTTTCCATTATTTATTCCATTTACATTAACAGATAATAGATTAAAACTATTGATTCTGTGAATTAAAAAATATTTATTTTAAAAGATAATATGACACATTTATCCACCATATTAATTTAATTATATATATAAGACTCTAATGTATTCCTCTGACACTATCTTGGCATTCCAGATTTTTTTAATTCTTTCTTTCTACAAACTAAACTACTAAATTTCAAAAATAACAAATACAAAGACAAATCTACAACTATAATTGTATATAATACTAACACAATATAACCTACCATGGATACCAAAGTTCCTTGTCTGCCGATTGAATAGTCAAACTACTAAACTGTCACTCTTTCAAGCAACACCTAAAAAATTCATCCAAAAAACAGCCAAAAGCCACTGTAATTTACAGATAATTAATATAGTATTATATAGATCAAAATAATAAGAGGCTATTAATTTAGTTATATATTTTGCTATTTATTACCATTCCCCCAAGTTTAATAATCCTCTTCTATTAATCATAGACATTAAATAATCTCACAAATAGTATACTATATAATTTATATAATAATAATATAAATTATCCATTTAATATTCCTAAATTATTCACTCATTCTACATTATGATATCTATATCTCTAAACAAATAAGTATAACACAGTGGGACCTGAAGAGATAAACAAATCTTTAAATTTACTGGTCACAGGTAATCTTATCATACTAAACTATAATACAATGAGAGCTCAATGTACATATATGTTATCATGTCAAAAGGCACACAAATATTTTATACCTCTAACAAAAAAGTTTTGAATTAATTTTTAAAGTACAAGTGGCTATATTTCTAATTTCTGTAATACTCTTAACACATCAAATAACAAAATATTTAAAAAAGCTATTTTATTGAACTACTTCATAAAAATATGCACATTTTTGAAGGGAATGTCTTGCTATTTCTATGCAGTCTGTATTGTACTTAAAGTTCGAAAGTGTTCAATATAAATCCCATTCTCCTTTCCTGGATTCAAGCATATCAAAAAATTTGTTTTACTTTCTATCAAAATGAGTGCTTTGATTCAGCAATAAAACATTCATGTTTTAACTATGACTCATGAAATGAGTTATTGCAGATAGTCTTAGTGAATCTAATAACATTCAACATGTAAAAAGCTTCAAAGTTCACATGACCAAGCTTCAATTTTCAGTTTTCATATTATTTTGAAATACTTTATATGATTTTCTGTGTAAAGTATACGAGTTCTACTTTCGATATATATTTTTAAACAAACGTGACTACAGCTTTAACATGTTTTTGAAAAGGCCTGTCCCACTAGATACATTGACCCTATTCATCAGGAATTTTCCAGGGGGTGGGGTATCAAATTTCAGCCACTCTTAGGCTTAGATGACTCTCCCATTATTCATGGTTCCCCAACAATGGACACACAGACAGATTCCACAAATATCCCATTTTCCTGGTGGTTGCTTATAATTCTGAATTCAAAAACATTAAAGATATCATCCACAGGAATTGGAATATTCTTAAAGTGGGCACTGAGATCTATCAGAACATATGGGTGATACCCACCAATGTATTCAGACTTGAAAAATGTCAAATGTTGGTTTGAGAACATACAGCTCCCCTCTAACAAATTACACAAAGATACACATAAATGTGGGGCTTGTGGACAATGCCCCTATGTATTACAGCAAGAACACGTGACTTTAGCAAATGTTTGCCAGTCAGCCCTTTCTTTGGTGGATGATATTTGCCAAACTAATGGTGTGATTTTTATCACATTATGTTTCAAGTATCCATGCTTTTATATTGGCAAGACTGAGTGACAGTTCAGTAAAAGTGTTTAAGAAACACTGTCATGATATATCTAAACACAATGTTAATAATTCACTGTTTAAATGTTCCCTTTCATGTCCTGGCTTCAAGAAATAATTCTTGTTCAGGATTTTGGAAGTTATTCCTTTTAACAGGGGGGGGGGGCATGGGAAACCAGGGTTGAACGTAGAGAGTTATTTTGGCAATTTAATTTAAATGATTCCATACACTCAAACTGTAACACAGGAATGATATACAATGTTATCAGTTTGCATTATATTTTCTTCCTTTTTTCACTTTTTAACCATGAGTTATTTTATTTGGACTAGTTTAAGCATAATGCTTTGCATTTTAAAATGCCTATGTATTTTTAAATAGTGTATATGTTTTTAAACAGTGCTTTTTCATCTGTTGTTTATCCAACACTAACAAGATATTCATTCTTAGTCTTTTAAGCTCCTACTTCTGTGTTTAAGACATCTGGTTAATCCATAACAGTTTTGAATTTATTACTAATTATTTCATTAACTTATTTACTGACAACCAATTGTGTTGTTTGTTCAATCAACTGCATGCATTTAAACTTCATCTTTGTTTAGCATTCACTGGTTCTGATGAAGTCCCAAGGGGACAAAAGTGCTTAACCAGTTGTTTGTACTTAGAATAAAGTTTGTTTTATATACTACACTGGTGCTTCATATTCTTGTTTTACCACTGCACAAGTATTGGAGCTTTAACTAGGGATTTATATCTAAGGCTATTTCATCCTTAGACTGTGTATTACTAATATTTCTCTTTGGACCTGTTGTGTTCATTGGATTTCCTATTAATTTTTTACAATCACTTCAGTACACTATTTGATTCTCTTGTGTTGGTTATTTTAATAGTTGGGCTGGACCATGCTGCTTTTAATATTTGATCTTTTTCTAAGCTAGACATGAACTTAACTATAATTGAGCATGGTGGTGAGTTTTTCTTCTTAGTAGGTGCTCTCATAGATCTATATGCTCTTTCAATTCCAAAAGATAAAGTTTCAGGTGGACTTAATGTTTTATGTAGCCATGTTAAGAAGTTAAGGTTATTATATTGTCTCCCTTATACTTTCAGGTATACCATAAATCCTAATGTTATTTCAACTCCATCTTTTTTTCTAAATCATAGAGTTTTTCTATGAGCCAGCTATTTTGTTTTAAAAGAAATTTCAGTCAGAGATTCACCTTGAGTTATTCTGCTTTCATGATGATTCAACATCTGTTCCATGCTGCTGATTTCTGCCTCTCGTGGTTTCAAAATAGCTTCAAAATGTTCCACCCTCTTTCTGGTCTCTTCTTTGAAGCATTCTAGTTTTGTATTCTGTCTATTTTAAGTAATATATTCTGTATACTAGATAAAATTGACTGAATTTATTTTTAACACAAGAATCCTGAGTACCATTTCTTGAGTGACTCGTGTTGAAGTCTCTTTTCTCTTAACCAAACAGTTGAAATTCTGACAGAAAACTATTGCCTTTGAAGAATTTGAATTTATGAATCTTTTCTATGACTATTAATGAATAAAATTAGCAAGTATCTTCAAATTTTTATTTTTTATTACATTTTCTCTCATAGAAAAATTTTCAGCCACATAGCTTTCACCAGTTGCTGCTCTTAGTAAGACATCTTGGTCGAGCCCTAGATCATTGCACAAATGAAGTTCTGAGGTTGGGATTACAGTCTTGAATGTTTGTTTTAGCTGACTATCCTATTGTCATTACCAGAAGGTTTTACAATTCCTTCCCAAAAGAGACCAGAGATGCAGTCTCTGAAAAGACAGCCTGCCACAGTCTGACATATTGCATTATGATTTTCATTTTAGGTGCTGTTGTGAACTCCTGCTCAATAGACTGAATACAGTAATGACCCCAACATTTTCCTTTTTGAGTTGTTGCTACATCAAAAGTAAAATCTTCTAATCTTCACTAGAAAAAGTCTCTATATTTTCCAGTTGTCATATGCTATGACTACGACGCCATACTTTTAAGTGACTGGATTGGAAATTTGGAGGTTAGAATTGATGCATTAGGTGCATCTGGTAGCTGCTTTCCCTATTGGTATAACATGGGAGCTTCATAATGAAATTCCAGATGGTGACAGATATAAAGTCTTTAAAACACAGTTCTGATTGGCTTTAGTTCATGTGCTTTTAGTACCATAGCCTGACATTTTGCATTATACTCAGTTTTTATTTTAGGTACTGTGGTGAACTCTTATTCAATATACTGAGTACAATAGTCAGTAATACTTTGTTGTTCAATTACCAATACATCAGAAGTAAAATGCTCTAAATTTCTAAATAAAATATTTTTTCAGTTGTAATATGCTGTGTTTACAATGTCATGCTTTCCACAAGCTAAAAATCTGTGGCTTCAAATTAAATGATATTGTGTACAAGAAGCTATGACATTAAAACTTTAGTATTACATGTGCTTTTAGCTGAATATTATACTGTTATTAGCTGGAAGTTTCATAATTTAATTACAAATGGGGAAGAGACATTTTTCTTCAAACACAGGTTCCAGTGGTTTTAGTTCATATGCCTTCATCCCTGAGTCTGAAACTTTGCATTATACTTAGGGTTTTTTCGGCTTCTGTACTGAAATGCACAACAGAGGCTTTGACGCTGAGTATGACAACAGCAGTTTAAATTACTTTTTTACTGTGCTCTATGTACATATGAATTAAATATCTTATTTATTACTCCTGAATTCAGAAGATATTTATGACTGGACTTGTGACTCCACCCCCCCCCACCTTCCCAGGTTTACACTTGTACAGCAAACCATGATAGAAGCAGTTACATTTTTGTGTGTGTGTATCTTTTCAGCTGGAACCAATAGCCAAGTGTGGTTTAAAAGTGATGGTCATGATATATTATTCTGTAAAATTTGCTATAATGCTTGCACATATTACTGGTAGTGATTTTAAATTAATCTTAATATAGTTTTCCTCCTAACCACAGCATGATTTATTAAATAAAGCAACACATTTTCCAAAATTACTAACACCTACATTGAGTTGAGCATTTGTTTGTTTATTTATTAATTAAGGTCATTAACCAATGTAATGTACTGATCCTAATGGACCTACTTCAGCAACAGCTGAGGGATATTGCATAAGCAAGGTAATAAGGACACAATATAATATGCTTAATTAAAAAAGTTGCCAGAAATTGATAAGTGCTAAACATTCTAAATAAAAAAAATCTTATGGAGCTGACACTGGTAAATTACATATCTTAAAATCACACATGCAAGAATATGTGATGCTTAACATCACAGCACTGAGCATATCTCTCAACTTCCAGATCAGGAATAGTGGTAGCTTAAAAAAGCAATTAAGCATGATCATAATTGATCATTGTGCTACAAGGTCTGTAAAGAGCAGAATAAAAAAAGAGAAGAGCATTTTTATACAGCTAACATTATGAACCTCTAGGAAATGGCAGACTTTAAAGAATGACATGATTGCTGTGCAGACGTTAATTTGCTTAGCTCCAGAATCTTCACATAACCAATAATTTCTAAAGTTATTTTGGAGGCAATCCTACGGCTTAGGGCCTCAAACAGACAATGAATTTTCAGAAGTAGACAAGTGATTTGGGGTGTTTGTAGGACTGCAGTATTTTTAGCTTGTGAACATAAATGATGCTCTGAGTGTTGCATTAGTGACATGGATGCAAGCATGGCTAAGGACTGATTATAGAGTACGTTGTGAGCTAGAAGTCAACAGGAGGAGGTCTGATGGCTGTACAGGAAGCTAGTATGCCCACTTAAAAGTTGTACAGTGATGTTCATAAAGATGTAAACACAATAAAGGGACATATTATTTTAGAAATTACTTACAATTCAGTGATTTTTGGGAAGAGAATGCAAGAAAGGACAAACCATATCTAGCTGAAGGAGGAAAACATTTTTACCTATAGCTGTTCTACTGTCAGACATGAGGAAGTGTTCAATATTTTACAGCAAAAAATGCCTGACTTAACTTTGGCTTCTGATTATTAATGTAAGCAGCTGTACTTAGAAATGGTTCAAGTATCAGGCCAAAGTATGTAAAGGTAGAGAGGGTAAGTGTTTAAGTTTTGGCCATGAACCAAAGAACACTATTATAGTTTTCTTAGTGTTTAAAATGAGTTGATTGTTATGGAGCTATGAGGATAGCCTATTTAGTTATACATAGTTTGTGGAGGACCATGTTTTTGGTCTTGACCAGTCTTAAAAAAACGCTGAGTTGTCCACATAAAAATTAAGTTTCATTGTTAAAGATCTATTGGATGATGGTTAATGAAATGACTGAAAAGGATGAGACCTAAAACAGAACCTTGAGGACCTTGTGGAGACAGATACAAATATCATTATACCAGAATTTGAAGGACCTTCTAGAGAAATTTGAGAGTTAGTTAATTGTTGAGGTACAAATCTGTTGGCATTTAGAGACTGCAATAGAAAAATGCAATCAATACTATCAAAGGCATTAGTGGAATCAATAAACAGTGTATCAGTCACGTTGCCTTTCTTAGTATTAATTAGCATGTTATTAATCTATATTACTAGTGTACAGTTAGGATGCTACTTCCTTTTAGAAAACCAGGCTGATTATGATAGAATATGGTATTTGTAAATCATCATTAACCCCCTTTTCCCCATTTCCTACATGGGGTTGGGATGTAGTGTCATCTTTCACTATCACTCTTGATCCAGTGCCACTCTCTTACCTTCTTTGACAGCCATGCCTGACTGTTGCAAGTTTTGCCTCCCACAATGTATCCATCTTTTTGCTGGACACCCTCAATTCCTCTAACCTACTTCCTGTCTGTCCCAAATCTTCTTCACCAGATTGTCTTCTGTTTTCTGCATATATGCCAAAACTACCATAGTCTGTTCTCCTTGACCTGCTCTACAACTAGAGCTACTTTGGTTTCTGATATCCTCATTTCTTTGTCTGTCCCATGGGGTGCATCATACTCCCCATTTCAGCCCCTTCATCTCTATTACCTCTTGCTTTTTTCGTTGCCGTGTCCTAACAGCCCAGGTTTCAGTGCCACACAGTACTAGTAGTACAGTTTGCACCACTGTTTTGTACACCTTACTTTTCAGCTTTTTTTACATTCTTCTGTCATACACTACCCCAGACTCTCTGTGCGAGTTAGCTGCAGCCCCTCTGATTCTAGCTTTGACTTCCTCATTCAGACTCTCCTTCTCCTGAACCACCCCTCCCAGATACTTGAAGCTGTTAACCTGTTAACCTATTTTTCCCTTCTAGCTCATTTCTTCGCATTTACTGATTTTCCCCCAGTTGCTGCCATTACAACTGTACTCAGTTTCATCCCAACGTGCCTTCAGCTTTTTATTCCATTCCCCTATCTTTTGCTGAAATTCTTGCTCAGAGTCTCTGCCTGTAATGCCACATAATCTGCATACAGCAACTTTGTTGGTTTGTCTTCTACAGTGTGTTTGTTAATGTAGCCCATCACCAGTATGAACAGCATTCCCACTGAAAACACCTCTGTGAGACCAAGCACTGTTTGTACTTGACTAACTGCATCTTGTACATAGCCTGCACTATGAAAGTTTCTAGAGCTTTGAACCACGTAAGAACTGCCAAATCAGCTTTCTTGGGACCTTGTGATATGCTTTCTCCTAGTCTGGGAATTCCCAGTTGGACTCTTTCATCATCTCTAGATTCTTCTCAAATATATTTCTCACTGCAAATATTGTATCAGTTGTGCTGCATCTTGATCTGAATCCAAACTGCTCAATGAGTGCCTCATCTGTACAGATTTTCACAGAATCTCCAGATTTTTGCCGAATATTTTCGATCCCTTTTTCATAAAAATTATG
Organism: Protopterus annectens; assembly: GCF_019279795.1. Taxonomy (NCBI): domain Eukaryota; kingdom Metazoa; phylum Chordata; order Ceratodontiformes; family Protopteridae; genus Protopterus; species Protopterus annectens. The sequence goes on along the minus strand of NC_056745.1, from coordinate 578,629,147 downwards.
GTTTTCTGACAAATTAGGGGTAAATCATTAAAGAATGATGTTAGAAAATAATGACAGAGAGTTTAGTTTTAAACTTTGCATCCTTCAGAAAATTTATGCTAATACAAAACCTGATATTCGATCAACTTTCTAAGTTTGTCAGAGAAAGATTTAAAATTTGTTCCTATTTTTGGTCTTTTGTCCTACTTTTATTTATGATTTTGTCCAGATTTCTTGCTCTAAGAGGTTGAGAGGTATGCTGCTCATCTCCCATCTTACTTTCTACCACTGTATATATTAATTTATCATTCACTATCTCCAGAACTTTTATGCATTATGACAGGAGTTTAATACTTATATACTGCCCACAGATGTAAATGTCCCCTTTGTTCTTGCATAGAAGCACTAGTATGCTCATTCTCCAGTCATTTGGGATATGCCTTTCTTTCCCTATTGCTATGAAAACCACCAGGAGCCATTTCTCCCCTATCTCACCCAACATCTTGATCATCTCTGCTGTGACCTCATTTGAGTCTGCTGCTTTCCCTGATGTCATTTTCCTCAGTGCCGTTCTTATTTCTAGAGTGGGCTCCTGCTTTTCTTGCATTTTAGGCTGTTTTTATGGCAGCAGAGCTTTTGTGAGATTTTCTTCATTCAGAAGCTGCTGGAAATACTCCTTCCTTCTGCCTTTGATGTCATCGACTGGCGAGTAGGTTGTTACTGGCATCCTTTATGAAGTGTATCTAACTATTTTCTTCATCATTCTGTATTTACAATATTTTCCAACCTGACAGAGTTTTTATTTGCCTTCTACTGAGATGGTATAGCATATCTGATGCTTTGTTTTTTGCTATTGCAACTCCTATATTAGCTTCTCTGTTAGCTACTCAGTATTCTTTTTTAGCCTGTTCCATCTTTTTTATCTCCCACATTTTCCTGCACTTCTTTCTTTCTTTTGTTGACTTCTTGGACTTCTACATTCCATCATCAGCTTTCCTTAAGCACCTTGCTTCCATAACTGGCTTTACTGCATACCTGTTCTATAGTCATCATACATGGTGTTTTGAGATGCCATCATTTTTCTTCAGCTCCATCTATTTTGTCTTCTTTTTGAGGTGCTAGAGTGCTGAGTAATTCCTTGAATTCTTGAACTTTCTCTTCTGTCGACTTTAATGTCTTCAGCCTAGTTCCTGTGGACCTTACAACCTTTTTTAACACAGCTTGCAGCTGATTGTCATAACCAGTTGTTTATTTTGCAGACTGTTTTACCAGGGATGGCTTTGCAATAGCTGATTGCAACCCAGTGCCCTTTCCTTACTAGCAGAATGTCTGTGTTGCATGTTGGCCACTCTTGTATGTGATCTTGTGACTGTCTGTCTTGCTGAACCATGTGTTGGCCATCTTCAAGCCATTTGCCAAACAAAAGTCTAGAATGGCTTGTCCTTCTTTATTACTGTTGTCCTGCCCATGTGGACCCAGACAATTTTTATATCCTATCATGTTTGTCCCAATATTGTGCATTCAAGTCATTCATTATCAGCACTGTGGTATTTGTAGAGGTAGTCAGTAATTTGATTATATTCTGTGTTATGTGCATGAAAGTTCTGGAGAGGGTGATTGATAACTGGATACGCAGAGTAGTAGAATGTAAGATGGGAGAAGAGCAGTTTGGATTCAGATCAGGATGCAGCACAACTGACCCGATGTTTGCAGTGTGACAGATACTTGAAAAGAAGCTAGAGATGAGGAGACAGTCCAACTGGGCATTCCTAGACTTGGAGAAAGCATATGACAAAATCCCAAGAAAGGTATCTGGGCAGTACTGCAGTGGTTCAAAGTCCCAGAAACATTGGTAGAATTAGTGCAGGATATGTATAAGGACCCAATGACTCAAGAACGAACAGTGCTCTGCCTCACAGAGGGGTTCCCAGTGGGAGTGGGTGTACACCAGGGTTCAGCTCTGAGCTCACTGCTGTTCATACTGGTGATGGACTACATTAGCAAACAGGACAGAGGGGACAGATCAACAAAGTTGCTGTATGCAGACGATGTGACATTACAAGCAGACTCTGAGCTAGAACTTCAGCAAAGGATAGGAGAATGGAATGCAAAACTGAAGGCACATGGGATGAAACTAAGCACAGATAAGACAGTGATTATGGCAGCAAATTGGAAATCAGAACAAGCTGAGAATAGAGATAGAAGGGAAAATAGTGGAACAGGTAAACAGCTTCAAGTATCTGGGAGGGCTGGTCGAGAAGAAGGAAATCTGAATGAAGAGGTCACAGCTAGAATCAGAGAGACTGCAGCCAAATGGCATAGTGTGTCAGTGTAGTCTATAACAGAAGACTGCCAAAGAAGCTGAAAAGTAAGATGTACAAGATGGTGTGACCAATACTACTGTATGGTACAGAAACCTGGGCAGTAAAGGCAGAACAGTTGAAGAAGATAGAAGTGATGGAAATGAAGTGCTTGAGAAGAGTGGTAGGATGCACACTGTGGGACAGACAAAGAAATGAGGACATAAGAGCAGCTTCCAAAGTAGCTCCAATTGCAGAAAAGCTCAAAGAGAACAGATTATGGTGGTTCAGGCATGTGTACTAAAGCAGAAGACAGTCTGGTGAGGAAGATTTGGGACAGACAGGAAGAAGGTAAGAGAAAGGAAGGACATCCAGCAAAGAGGTGGATGGATCGTGTGAAAGAAGATCTGTGACAGGCAGGCATGAGTGTTGAAGAAGGCAGGAGTGTGGCACTGAATCGAGAGAGTTGGCAACAGTTAACATAATACCCCGACCCCATGTAGAAAAGAAAATGGGAAAAATGGGGCTAATGATGATAATGTATGTTATTAGCTTATTATTCCACATTCTTTGAAATAATGAGGGTGACAGATATAAAAAGTGCAAGTGTGATTAGAACATTAAAGTCAATATTCATAAAACAGGGGATACCTGATGCTCTCATATTAGACAGTGTCCACTATGCAAAAGTTGGAAATCCAGAAGGTCTGTGGTTGAGTGGATTGAGTGAAAATTTTAAATATATAATGAATAGGTCACACCATCTTTGCTCATAATGGCACGTGTAGATAACTATCCAAACATCTCATGAGAAAGAGCAGTAGGAAAAGCTACTCACAATTTTGGAATACAGAAATTTTGAATTGCAGGTACACAGTCTCTCATCAAGCCATTTGTTAATGGACAGAAGACTGAAATTAAATTATCCACTTCAGCTAAAAGACTGATGCCTGAAGCTCAGTGCAAAGTAATGGAAAAAATCAGCAGACTGAAATATTATCATAACAGAAACTGCAAGTAAGTACCAGGCAAGCCAAAGGTTTAAGATTATCACCCATTACTAAAGAGGTCATGGGGTTCTACCCCCCTGCACCACCTTAGTAATGGGTGCTAACCCTAATCTTAATGTTGCCCCTTCACTCAAACATAACCCTACACCATAATGTCATTAAACCCTTCTTGTAACACTGCCAGTACACAAGACAGACACAGACATACAAACATTCACAGACACAAATAACACTATATCTATTCCCTAACCTAACCCTTACCCTTAGCCTAAAATACACAAACTCACACACAAACACACAACACCTATCCTTCATTCATCCTCTACCCTAAACCTTACTCACATACACACACGCTCTTACACTCCATCCCACCTACTTGTATCGACATTCAATACCATTGACATATCCACCGTTCAGCCATCCATCCCATCAACATTAAATCACACCCCTACATTTGTCAAACAAATGTACATTCTGTCAAATGCAGAGGAGCTATGTATATATGTATATATATATATATATATATATATATATATATATATATATATATGGGTCCCCTACTATTTACCGAAACGTCGATTCGCCGACAAAGAAATCACCGACACCAAACGACCGACAACGCAGTTGACCGACACGCTGGAATCCCGACAGCCGGAAGACCGACAAGGGGAATGTGTAAGCGCGACCTGGTAAGTATGCGATAGTGAGGGATTTAGGAGTAGGGAGTGGACAGGTAAGTGTGCAATAGTGAGGGATGTAGGGTTAGGGTGTGTGATAGGTGAGTGCGGTAGTGTCGGAGCTTGGGGTTAGGGATGGGTAAGTGAGTTAGGGTTAGGGTGCAGGTAGGGAGAGTGTGCGGTAGTGTCGGAGCTTGGGGGTTAGGGGTGGGTAAGTGAGTTAGGGTTAGGGTGCAGGTAGGGAGAGTGTGCGGTAGTGTCGGAGCTTGGGGTTAGGGGTGGGTAAGTGAGTTAGGGTTAGGGTGCAGGTAGGGAGAGTGTGCGGTAGTGTCGGACCTTAGGGTTAGGGTTTGG